>NW_014542194.1:226337-227435 GCF_000741045.1 Vigna radiata var. radiata
TGAAATTTCTCCATGTAGGAAAGCATTTTTCACATCAAATTGTAGAAGAGGCCAATCTTGGTTTGCAGCTAGCGACAAAAGTATTCTCACAGTATTGAGCTTGGCTATCAGTGCGAACGTCTCTTGGTAATCTACACCATAAGATTGAGTGNAACCTTTAGCCACAAGTCGTGCTTTATACCTTTCAATAGTTCCATCAGCTTTATGCTTAATTGTGAAGACCCATTTGCAGTCCACAGTTTTCTTCCCTTTTGGTAAGGATACAAGATCCCAAGTGTTGTTTTTTCTAAAGCTGCCATCTCCTCAACCATTGCTTCGGTCCATCTAGGATCTGCCAAAGCTTCCTGTACATTACTAGGAATAGAAATCGAAGATAATTGAGATACAAATGATGCATATGATTGAGATAACCTGTGAGATGACACATATTTACTAATGGGATATTTAACTTTGGCNTGGAGGTCTGGTTCATATTTAGCTGGAGGTNGACCACGNTTAGAACGAGGTGGAAGATTATATTGAACAGTAGTAGACTCAGTGTTTGGTGTGCTGATGGTTTCAGACAAACAAGAATCAATTTCATCTACATTAGTATTATCAGAGATAGGATCAGAAGGTACCTCTGAAGAGTCAAGCTGAACCTGTGGAGAAGATTGAGTCAATTGGTTATGATCAGAAGACATTGTATTATCCAGAAAAGAAGTGTCCATATTTAGGATTGGCTCACTTGCTGCAGAATGATCCTCACATGATAATATATAATCAAACATACTAANATCATGATTATGCACTTCACTTTCATTGCCTCCCTGAAGTGCAGAATCAACATAAAAAAATTCATGCTATTAAATGTCACATCCATAGAAATATAAAATTTCTTTGATGGTGGATGGTAAGCACGATAACCTTTTTGAGTTGTTTCATACCCAAAAAAAACACATTTGATCGCTCGTTCTTCGAGCTTTATACGTTGATGTGAGTGTAAGTGGACATATATAACACATCCAAAAATATGAGGTGGTAAATAAACTATGGGAGGAAGGATGCAATGATCAAACAACACATCAAAAGGCCTTTGATAGTTAAGCACACTTGAAG
>NW_014542194.1:227975-283295 GCF_000741045.1 Vigna radiata var. radiata
ATAGAATGAACGAACCACATCACACACATCACTTTTATGTTTAAGCAAATATACCCAGGTTACCCGAGTACAATCATCAACAAAACTGATAAACCATTTTTTTCCATCATGTGTAGATTGCGGGGCAGGGCCCCAAACATCTATATGAATTAATGAAAAAGGAAAATCAATTTTGTTATTGCTTAAAGGAAACACAACACGATGATTTTTTGCCAAAACACAAGTTTCACAAAAAAAATCAGAAATATTGCATTTATGAAATAGTGATGGAAATAATTTTTTTAAATAACCAAATGAGGGATGTCCCAACCGTTTATGCCACAACCAAATTTCATTTTTGTTTTTATCTTGTATGTGATCATTCGCAAGACAAGTCAATCCTCTTTTATGGTTTTGTCGTGAGACATTTTCCAAATAATACAGTCCTTCACTCTCTCTACCACTGGCAATCTTCTCCTTGGAATGGATGTTCTGAAAAAGACAATGGGTTGGGCAAAACAAGGCAACACAAGAATGTGATTTGGTTAACTTGCTGACGGAGATAAGATTACAGTTTAATGTAGGAACAAATAAAACATCAGGAAGTGATAAGGAGGGTGAGAGGGATATAGTACCTATACCTTCAATAGGAGATGAGACCCCATTGGCATTAATAATAACACTTTTAGAACAATTAGAGGAAAAACTAGTAAATATATGAGGATCACAAGTCATATGATCAGTAGCACCTNAATCAATTATCCAATCACTACCCTTAGTAACAACAGAAAGATTAAGAGTAGAGTTAGATAGACCTGACTTGGTCACAAATCCGGCAGCAGTAGAAATATAACTCTTGGAAGCAGCGGAAGTTCCATAATTATGTTTCTCCGATTGATTGTCATCGGAAGAAGCCATCAGAAATATTGAATGAAAAAAAGCACTGATTCCTATATTGTAGAGAATATCAGTGTTTGGCTCTGATACCATAATAAAAGGTTTAAAGAATAATTCTGATGTATTATTTCAAAAAGTAGAGTACCATATATATACATATAAGGATCCTATAATTCTTCATCTATTAAAGAAATGACAGGTGCACAAATCTGCACAAATTAAAATAATATATAAATTATAGCTAACACAATATTTGATTGCCTAATATTCTTTAATAGAATATTTAGCATATCTTAACAGAAGGTATTTTTCAACAGAGGAATCGCAACACCGATAGCACAATGATGATCTCCTAACAATGCACCACAAGAATTCCATAAAACTTAACAAGTATTAGACGCCCGAAAAACTTCATAAGTGACATTATACCAAACTTTCTTCATCAAATGCAACCTAAACCCTTGGGTTTTTAACATACAAGACAAATCAAAAACACCAAAAGAAGAAATAGAGAAAATAAAAACAACCAACTTGATATTCGATGATAATTTGAGAAAACAAAGAAAGAATTTGAAGAAGCACATACCCTAGCCGGAGCAGCGCAGAAAACGAGCTTGATGCATTCCAATTCGAACAATATGCGTGCATCCTTAGTCTGTTGGGCAGAATCCTTCTCCTTGGCGGCCATAAAAAAATGGTCGTCAGAATTATCGAACTTGACCAAAATAGCTTTCTTGTCGAGGCGCAAGCAGTAGTTGCGATGGACGGGGATGAGATCGACAATGGCGAGATAGTTGTCATAGACAACGGTGAAGGCGTGCTCACCGGATGAATGGTATCGTTGTAGCTTCGAGACACAAAACAATGAAAACAGATACTTTTAGTTTTATTTTTTTATTAATTTTTAATAATTTATTATAAAAGTTCGTACGTAATATCAGTAGATAATACATTTTTGGATTATATACGAATTTTAAATAGTTATAATCGAATTATATCCTTAAGTAAAGTTTCCGTCTAAATATGTTAACATTACATACGAATTTTATATACAGAAATATCGATAGATAAAATCGTACGTAATACCTTTTTTATGATCCGTATATAAAATCCGTACGCGTAATACATTAATTACATACAAATTAAAATTTATATGTAAATATCGGTAAGTAATTCTCATTTTTCTTGTAATGTGTTTTCCTTTTTTTAATAAAATCTCCATGACAAATGAACTTATTTGGAAAATAAACTAAATATACAAATAAATAAAATCAATAAGTAGGAAATTTTATTTTTTTCTGAATAAATCGATTTTTGTTTCCATCAATATTTCAAAAGTTGATAAATTTTGTGGATACGTAAAAGATATTTTTTCTCTTCTATCACCTTGATATGTATGAAAATCAAATATGTAACTGAAAATTTATTAAATGAAAAAAAAAATAGTATGGAGGATCAATACTTAATTAAAAGTACATTAAATATCATAAATACAAATTAATAAAGAAGACTAGTATGTGATTAAAAATAAATTAAATATGAATAAATGATCAATATTATATATATATATATATATATATATATATATATATATATATATAAACTCAAGACATAGATATAAACTAATAAAGAATGTCAAAACCTAATTGAAAGTAGACTAGAGTATATAGAAATATAGAAAGAATAATTAAATCATAAAGATAATAAAGATATAAAAAGAAAGAAAAGGTTGATGTATTGGTATAATGAATTAAATACTAGAAAAAAATTTAAAGGAAGTAAAACAATGTGTTCAAAATAAGTAAAACATGTTAATAAAACACATAAGTTTATTAACACTAACATAAAAATGTTTGACCTCATGAGTCCTTCCTTACTAATTAATTAGAGCTAAAAGTTTTTTTAAAATGCTACAATTTCCTAAGTCTCACTTGCCTATTCTTTTTCTTATATCCTTCCTCTCTTTATCTTTTCCACCCATATCCAAATAGGTCAAACTTTATTTTATTTTACTTTTTGAAAGTTATAATTACGAAGAGATAACTCTTATCTCTTTTTGTTTTATCTCTCATATAAAAGAGAAAATAGAAAGATTATTTGAATTAAATTTTTTAATAATTAACACATACATAATATGTAACAATTTTTAATAAATTCATTTTTTATATTTTGTAATTTGTTTTTTTGTTATCTTTTATTGTTATTATTATTATATTTTTGAAAACTAGTTAATTTAATTTTTGATACTCAAACTTTATCTAAATAAATTATGAAATATTTATAATTACGAATTTAAACATTAGAGTTAACAAAAAAATATGTGTTAACTCATATATAATTATTTAAAACATGTTACTTTACTCCAATCATTTTAGTAATTTTGTCCTCAAAATTCATTTGTTTGTAAAATGATATGCACATAATTCTAAAGTTGCATATCAGTGTCTTCTCGATGACTATAAAATAGCTATTGCTGGATTTTCTTTTGTAATTATGATTGCAAAGTGTGTTATTTATCCATCGCCTTCTTTAAATTTCACATCATCATCAGAAAATATCACGACTAATAAGGAAAGTAACCAAGTTATGAACAGGTATAGCATCAACTTGTATAAATTCCTTTGACAAGTTAACATTAACTTACATATCTAAAATTTTCAAACACCTTACAACATGTAAGTTAATTTTAACTTAACATTTCAACCTTTCTACTTTTTTCCTAGAAGCTCATTTAAATTGCCCAGTTCTTCGTCAAGTGCTTTATTTAATCAAGGGGATGAAGCAGCATTGGGTAAATTGGCTGTGTGGGCATGGTGGTTAGAGTGTATAGTAGTTGACTGCTGGTGCACTACGTGATGGAGATGGACTTGGAGGTTCTTGCCATGAACTTGGAGATTCTGAAGTTGGAGGTTCTGGCAATGAACTTGGAGGTTCTGAAGTTGGAGGTTCTGGCAATGGACTTGGAGGTTCTGAAGCTGGAGGTTCTGGCAATGGAGTTGGACTTTCGGTAGGTGGTGAAGATGGACTTGGAGATGGAAGTGGAGTTGAAGGTGGTTGCACTGGACTTGGAGTTTGGGGTGGGCTTGGTGGGCTAGGAGGTAGGAATGGGTTTGGAGGTAGAAATGGATTGGGAGGGAGGAATGGGATTGGAGGAAGGAAAGGAATTGGAGGTAGGAATGGGATTGGAGGTAGGAAGGGAATTGGAGGTAGGAATGGGATTGGAGGTAGGAATGGGAGGGGAGGGAAAGCGGTATCTACTGCTGAATTTTCATGTAATGTAGAAGGGTTTGAAACACTTTGTTTTTGGTTGCAAAAGCTTGGTTTTTGAATAGGTTTGAATGAGAAGAAGCCAGCTGAGAAAATGTGTTCTTCTTGCTTTGTTGTAATGAGACTGACTGAAGAAGATGTGGAAACTGAGGGCACATCACAATTTGAGTCACTGCTATTAATGAGTTTGACAGTGCAGCCTTTGATTCTCTGTGCATGCTTCCACACTTTTAATGGTAGCTTCACTTTGAATTCACCATGTTTATCTGTCTCCACTTCTTCCTTGAAACTTGGTACTGAATACCCAAATTTGCATTCTACACCAACTTTGGCACCTGTTCATGACAGAACAAAACTTGAGTCAAAAGATCAAACACCTTAAGGGATATATGATATGGTATGTGAAACTGAAGCATGTTATCAATAAGAGAATCAAAATGAACCTGAAATGAAGGGCGTTTCCGGTGTGAAATCTTGCTGAGAACATGTGTCACAGTATACAGTACCAATTACAGCAGCAGAACGGTCATCTTTGTCTTGAACCTCTGAAACACTACCACATATGAAACTGAGGAACAAAATCCCAAGAAACCAACTCATTGTTCTAAGTTTGGTTTCTTCAGAAATTGTGTTTGTGAATGTAGACCTAATGGTGATGGTATATATAATGAAACTCTCATTCTGTGAAAGATGAAAAGACTATCTTTAGGAAAAAAACTTCTTTTAACAACACTTTTTTAACAACTTTTTTATAACGCATACGTGACAGTTTGTGATTGGTCCGTTTTAAATATTTTTTAAACATAAATTCAAATAGACCAATAAAATAATAACATGTGTCCTATTGCCAAAAAAGTTGTCAAAAAGTGTTGTTAAAATATCATTGAATTAATTTGAAACAACAAAAAGTCAATACTCTCTCCCATTTAAAGAAATAAACTCATTTGCTTTCAAATTTCCTTTCTCTAGAGAAAAGGGAATATATTCTTTTTAACCTTTTCACTAAAATGGTAATTTTGTTCAAGATATCAATCGATTTATAGCTATCATTAATTGTAAATCATAATTACATTAAATGATAAATTAATTAATGGAAATACTTATGAATGCAGCATCTTAAAAACAAATACGTTCTTAACATATTAACATATACAGTAAATAGACTATATTAAGTCATGAATCATATTTAATGTTTAGTAATATATAACATAGATGTACTAATTAACATATATATCATATTTTATATTTGCATGATAATTTAATTAATACAAGTATTTATTATTTATTAATTTCTATAAATTTTAAATATATTTTATACTCGTTTCTAAATCAAAATCATAACTATAGCCTTATAACCTCTAACGTATATTAATTATAGATTTATTAATACATAATAAATATGTTCATTAACCGTATAAAAAATTATAATTAACTCTAAAATTATAGCCATATAAATATATGGGTGGGTTTGTTAACATGCGTATGTCTGTTTTTTAATTCGTACATTTTAACAATGTGTACCGGATTATAGTAGACAAAAATACCCTCATATATCATGGATTCTAAGTGTTAAGGTCAAGGATATTTAAATAATTTTCATTCTCAAAACCTAAAAAAAAGAAGAGAAACCCCCAAACCCTTACTCACCTCCCTCATTCCTCTCAATCCTTTCACTTTCATCTCTCTCACTTCAACATTTTCTCTGTCATCCCTATTGTTGCCCCAATTGAAAAAAAAAATCAGAAATAGGTACATAAGGAAATTAAAGAAATAGGTATAGAAGAGCCCCTAGGAGTACAATTCTTTCAATTCTAGGTTATAATCTTACATCATGTATACCATACCAAAAGAGAAAGGAAAAAAAACACTTTGTGTAAAGGGAAAAGGACAGTAGAGGGAAATATCTTGTTCTTTAAAAATATAATGAAATGTGGTGTAGATGTGTAAATGACGCATGAAAATTTAATTGATTTATGAAGGTTTTATTTACATGATTTAATTTAAAAATGAAATTTAATAATAATAAGAAGGGAAAATATATAACACATCCTCCAAATGAACGAACAGAGCAAACACATTACGATGTTGCGGGTTGTTGTGTGTGACTGAGGAAGATTATGGAGACGAGAGAAACAAATTGGATAAGTGAGGAAGGTGGATTAGGGTTAGGCAAGAGTTTCTGATTTTTTTTTAATTACAGAGAAAATGTTAAGTGAGAGAGATGAAAGAGAAAGGCTTGAGAGGAATGAGGAAGGTGAGTAAGGGTTTGGGACGAGGAAGGTGAGTAAGGGTTTGGGGGGTTTCTTTTTTTTTTTTTTTTTGAGAATGAAAATTATTTAAATATTCTTAACCTTAAAACTTAGAATCCATGATATATGAGGATATTTTTGTCTACTATAATCCGGTACACATTATTAAAACGTACCAACTGAAAAACAGGCGTACGCGTATTAACAAACCCCTATATATATTCTATTAAAAATATAAGTTTGATACATTAATTTATTTATGTATGTGTATAAAAAATATTATTACTTAAAATATTAAAAAAATTTGTTCATACTAACACTAAAAAATATTTTAAATAATAACCAATTTTAAAAATAAAAAATCATTGATCACTATTATGACTGATTTAAATATTAATTTATAAACAAAAAATTATTAGTCTCTAAAATAATTATTATTATGAATAAAAAATATAAGTAATGATTAATTAGATTATGTATATTATTTATTGATCAATTTAGAAACTAATTTTTTTA
Organism: Vigna radiata var. radiata; assembly: GCF_000741045.1. Taxonomy (NCBI): domain Eukaryota; kingdom Viridiplantae; phylum Streptophyta; class Magnoliopsida; order Fabales; family Fabaceae; genus Vigna; species Vigna radiata. Next base: position 234,884 of record NW_014542194.1, read on the forward strand.
TAAGATAGTAGCCAGTTTAAAGTTTATTGAGTCACTTGTATTCTTAATTAATAATAACTATTTTAGAGACGAATTATTTTTCGTATATATATAACTTATTATAGTAATCAATTATTTTTGGTATTTAAAATTAGTTTTTATTGAAGGATTTTTTTATAAATTATCAAATTGTGTTTTTGGTTAAAAAAAAATTATTAACCTTTTTCACTCCAAATAAATATTTAAGTTGAATAAGGTTTTCCAACTCCAAAATTTCTTCATGTTGAGGTTAATGTTTATATTTTTATCCTAATAATTTAAGAAATATATTCGTTTGGTGTAGATAATGAACCTTTTGTTTTTAAATTAATAATATTTACCCCGACAAAATTATAATGTCAATACTATTAATTCAAAACTAAATTACTATTATCATAATCAATTAGTATTTGTTTTTTTTTTTGGTTAAATTTTAGGATTAAAAAAGACGTTTTTTTTTGTTTTGGAGGAATAATTTCAACAAACGTCAGTTTTGAAACTATGCAAAACTTATTCGATTTCAAAATTTTATTTTTTAAGAAAAAAAATACTATGTAAATTATTTTATTTAAGCATTGAAAGTCAAACGGTTCAATTACAAAAACAAAAGTAAACAAATTTTAAGAACAAAATAAGTTAAAAGTAACTATTAAAAGTAAAAGTCAGTAAAAATTAAAAATAAAAGTCTGATAGTTTCTAAATATACAACATAATGACAATACAGATAAAAAATAAGAAAGAAAAAATCATGGAAGGACTATATCAAAGTCTATGAAGCATAACACAGCCAAATATAAATTAAAAAAAAATTAAATTTTAGTAAACCGAGTCTCAAGAAGAAACCACAAAAAATTCAATTTGAAAGTCAATACCAATATTAGTCAATTTATCTAGACATACGTGTGTAATAATCATAACATATATCTCTCCTATTTGTCTCACAAAATCATTAAAAAAAACACATTATTGACTACAAAATAAAATAAAAAATTATAAAAATTACTTATATTTTATGTAGCGATTCGTCACAATACCCTTCTTTATCCTTATATTCATTTTCATTTTAAATTAATAAAACACCTATATTAGAAAAAAAAAAATCCAATATCTATAATTTAAAAAAAAAAAAAAAACGTAAAACGTGGTCATGCCTTATTTGTAAGATTAAGTATTTGTTCAACAATAAATCATTTAAGATGTAAGTGTTATGCCTATTAGATTATACAATACTATACAGTCTTATTTTACTTGTGATAAACAACGTATTTGTTTAGACAATATGTGTATAGTCTTAAGGTAATTTAGTATTTCACGGAAATTTGTATGCTTATCTTATATCGTTGGGAATGTCCATTTTCTACATGACCAAGATCTAATAAAGCATATGTCATTTCATCAATATCTTAGAAAGTGAGCTAAATTTGTTGTCTCAACAACTTTTGAAAGTGTTTGTTTTGCCAACTCTCAGAATATATCTTATTTATACGACTTTGTTTTTTACATCATGGATCTATGAAGCTTTTCATAAAGGAGTTACAATGACTCGTGCGGTGTCCGTTGAAGGTTGATGGTGGTGCGGTAGGGACTGGAATGTTTCTGGTGAGGTGTAAGGAATCCAATGTTACTACAATGCTAGTAGTGTTTTCGGTGAGTTGTAGGGAGGACCCATGCTGGTTGTGAGTGCTAGGATCATTCTTTGCTAGTAGTAATTATGCATGGGCATTCACTAAAAGTTAATGCAAGATGTGTTGTAATTATACATGGGCATTAATTAGCTTTAATGTATGATGTGTCGTAATTATGCAAAAACATTGGCCAACATGGATATAGGGTTGATGCAAACGTGTAGTGAAAGAAAATTCTTTGAATGTAATTCTAAGTGGTGTAGTCTTTATTGTGGAGAATGATTGTTGATATAGGCAATTGGGATGTGTTTATTTTAACTATGGTGTTGATTGTTGAGTTGATTAAAATAATACATTTTAGAAAGTTTCACATTACCTAAGATAAGCAAGGGAGTGAATGTTATTAACTATATAATGCACTCTAAGTTTACGGTTTTAGTCGTCCCAAGTCAAAGACATTTTAAGCTTATATTTGACTTTTTTTATACTTTTTTAGTAAAGTGTTGTGAGGTTTTGGTTAAATTCTTTCTTTGGAGAGTGTGAATATATTTGGGGGCAAAGGTTATAAGAAAGTTATCTATGTGTTGTAAAAATTTTCACATAATGTCATTCTTTGGTTGTCATTGGACAAAAGTCGTGGTTTTTCTTCGATTATTGGAGTTTATACATTATATTCTTGTGTTGATCTTATTTCTTATTTGGTAGGGTGATTCTCGAGGTAAACAAAAGTGACGTTCTTCATGATGACACGTTTTCCCATCAAAGTGGTATCAATTTATGTCTCGGTAGGATATTCTTAGTATACTCTATGGTTGAAACTTAGTTTGATGTTCCACTCCAGAAAAAAATGATTTTTTTGTTGTTGAAGAATCATCCCTAGTAGCTTAAGTTACAATTTTATTTGCAAGTGTTGACATAGAGAAACTTGATGGAAGGATCATTGTCAACAGAGATGTCGCCATGTTAATGTGGTGAATCTGCAACTAGATTCGTAGAGGTATAGTGAGATGCAAGCATGAAGCTTTCGAGCTTTTAGTAGTAGAGCTTGTAGTGACTTGCATAGTGTTTGGTGATGGTTGACAATGGAGGGATAAGGACTAGTATGTTTCTAGCAAGGCGTAAGGAAGTCTAATGCAACTCTGATGGTTATAGTGTTTTCAGTTATATACAAGAAGGATTAGTGTTGGCTGTGAGTGCTAGGATGAGTCTTTGCTAATAGTAATTATGTACGACTAATATTGATGCAATGTGTGTTATGATTATACACAGGAATTGGTTAACATTGATGCAGGGTATGATAATTATATATGGGCATTGTCTAATATTGATGCATTGTGTGTGGTATTATACATAGGAATTGATTAGCTTTGATGCAGGATGTGTAGTAATTGTGCAAGTGCATTGTGATAACACTGTTGTTGATGAGATCTAATTAAAACTACTAAACTATAGCAACTTCAGTAATGCTAAGATAGTAGTCAACAAAATAGAAAGGGTAAATTCAACCCTAAATCGTCTCCCAACCAACACGAAATTGATTCTTAACAAATTAGTTGCAACAAAAACTATACAAAAGGGTTAGTAAAACAAAAGCAATAAAGAAGATAAAGATCAACAAAAGATTAAAGAAAAAAATAACCAAAAGTTAGAAAGAAATAAAATTATAAAAAGATTTAAAAAGATAAAAATAATGATAAAAAAAACAGGTTGATTTAACTGCTTTTTCAAGATAGCATTCATCATTGGTTATTTAAAGGTTATTGTTCAATTAATTATTATCTTAGATTTTCAAATTAATCAATATAAATTCTCAATTAATTTGTCGGCGTTCTCCCTCTTAACTAGATTACATCTTAATTAAAAACAAGAATTTTGTAGATTAATCATAGTAAATTTAACCAAAGTACATCCTCAATTAAATATTACTATGACTAATCATGTTTATTCTTTTACCTCTTATATCAAGTAAAAAGCCAATTAACCAAAGTACATTCTTGGTTAATTCTTGTTAAAGTTTTTATCATTAATCAAAGTACATTCTTAATTATTGGAAAAAACTCATTTAATAACATGAAAGTTTTTAAATTTAATCAAAGTAAATTCTTAATTAAAATTAAAAATCCTTAGATTCATATGATTGATATGTTATGTAGATTTCGCATCATACTAACTTGCTATAATGTAAAAATCATTATTTTTACATGATTAAGAAGCAAAAGACATAAATAAAAATAAATCACAAGAATTAAAAGGAAAAACAAATTTATTCATCTAACCTCAGAATCCGGTTAAGAAATTATAGTGATGGAGGACCATCCAAACTCAACATAGGACCCTTAACTCGAGCCATGTCCAAAAGAATACAAGAAGAAGAGGGAGTCCTCACAACTTTACTCTTATGGAGTATTACATATTAAAATCCTTTCTTCTTCTTAAAACTAATTACTTCTACTATGTTTTGTAGGTTATTAATAAAGCTTGGCAAGATTAGGCAAACACTTAGATGAATAACAAAGCAAGGAGAAGCAAAGGAGCTTAGGTTGAATACCTTGCTGCTAGCGCTCAGCGGCAAGCTTCTACCGCTCAGCGGTGACGAGAGTCATCTTCTTCCTTGAGCACGTGTTTCAGATGGAGCACCTAGCCAGCTGGACAAGCTTCCTCCGCAAGCTACCTTGGTTTTCCATCACGTGCAATTATGATAGCTTCTACTGCAAGATTGATAGCTCTCCTTCTCCTATAAAAGAGAGCTTCATCTCATTGTAATGGAACTTTGAATTGATAATGAAATGCTGTTGAGATTTCTCCAGATATTTTTTTCAGAGTTCAAACACTTTGTGCCTATTCTGCACATTCTCCTCTAGCTTCCTTCCCTTTTGGAAGGCTTTCGGAGCTTGAGATTCATTGATTCACCTACACACCTTCATTGAGACATCCATCAAACACTTACCGTGCCTCATCTTCATCCATCTATCCTCTGCTTTCTCTGGTTTTGGAAGTGTTCGTGATTGAATTGCAAGGATGCTTCCATCATATAGAAAAATCAATCCTAGAGGATTAATACTCCATGTAATGTGGAAATAACATCAGTCTAATTGCATCATCTAACACTTGATGAATTTTCACAGTATTACAAATTTCCAAAAAGGTGGCTAGATGGGTGTAAGGATTCTCATGTGACAAACCATTAAATTGATTGCTTTGGACAAGATAAATCAAAGTCGGATTCTTTTCCATATTAGTAGCATTCACCACTAGACGGGCTATGCTATTAAAATTCATAGGTGTTGAGAATGAAGCATAGTCCTCCAAGATGCGACGACCTTTATCTTGTCCATCATCCTGATGTCTTGCCATTTCCTTATCCTCACATTCAAAAGAAGAAATAGTGTTCGAGGTAGAACTTAAACTAGCTTCCCTGCTTGTTTTTTTTTCTATTTTCTCTCCTACTTCTACTGTTATTCCTATGGGCTATTCTCTCAATTTCAGAATCAAACAAGTTGTCAGCTTTTGTTCTACTTCTCATGCAGAACAAGCAAGGCTAGACTTAACAACCCGAGGCTAACAAAATCAAAATACAACCTATCTACAAAAATTAAAAGACAATGGATATATACAGATAATGAAACAAAATTGAAATTGGTAATCAATCAAACAATCAAACTAACAATAACAATCAAATTTCCCAGCAATGACGCAAAAAACTCGATAAACTTTTGGCAAGTATACCAAATTGTTTCAAGTTGTAAAAGTAAGTACAAAGTATTGTTCTCCCAAAGAAATTGAGTTACGTAGTCTAATTGGAATTATTTAAAAAAAAATCAATTTAGTAAAGATAGCAATTTGATTCATGTAACTTAAACTGAATGAAATTAACAAGATATTAAAAATTACTATTGAAAGTTTTAAAGAAAGCTTCCTTGCAATTAAGTTCATGACTAACATTTTCTAAACAATATATTTTGCGTTCAAACATTCACATTAATGTATCTTGGTTTAATTCCTTAAAACAAGTTATATATATATATATATATATATATATATATATATTAAATTATTAACTCCTTAATTAATCCAACATGTCCTTTGTATTCAAACCTGATGTTAATAAATGACTAGAAAAATTAAAATTATTCCTAGCATCGTTCCTTTTGGTTGCTTTTCTTACATTCATATTCAAATTTACTTCTCAATACAAATGAATATCTAAATTATATTATACTTCCGTATAATAACAAGTAATTATAGAAATTAATAAATAATAAATGCTTTTGTTAATTAAATTATCATGTAAATATAAAATATGATATATATGTTAATTAATACATCTATCTTATATATTACTAAAGACTAAATATGATTTATAATCACTAACACAAAAATAGATTTTAACGTATGTTATTTTAGGTTTTTGATGTCGGTTAAACGCCCGACGTTATAGCGGGAGATATTAAATTGACGTTTGTTGTCTTTGAACAGACGTCAATTAGCGATTGTTGCATTTATAACAGAAGTTAATCGATGTCTATTGTTCTCACAACAGACATCAATTTATGAGTTGTTTTATAAAAAAAAATCGCCAATATTTTCTTCCACTGAAACTGTGAAAAATCAATATCGAACACAAAAATCAGAATTTTAGAAGTAGTAACAACTAATTAAAAGTGCAACAACCAATGAAAACACAACAACTAATATACATAAAAACCCAAAAATGAAACTAACCATAAAGGTGAGGGAGAAAGCAGGTGCCACTGTGAGGGTAAGGAGAAAAACACACACAATAACGGTTCGAAAATCGTCGTCGCAGTTGTCCTAGAACATGCCTAAGAAATGCACCAAAAGCCAATGAAAATGAATTTTAATCGATGCAAATGAAAGATAATGGTTCCAGACGTAATAAATCAGTGTAAAATGATTTTAAACGTTGCAAAATGGAAGAAAACTTACTTGAACATTAATGGCGAACGAGAGAAAGCAGATGAAGAAGTTGAAAGCAGTGAGAGAGAAAACATGTAACTTATGCTCGCATTCTGGAGTGGGTAAAAATGCAGAGTATTTGACGTCGGCCCCCTTTCCTAGCCGACGTCGAAGTGCTCTAAAACGCCGACTACCCTTCCCAGCCCACGTTTAAATGGTAAAAAAAATTAATTTTGACGCCTAAAATGAGGTAATTTCAAACCTTTTTGACATTTGTGGGGAGGAGGCCAACGTCTATGTGACAAAAAAATTAATATTGGCGCCCATATGAGATATTTTGGGATATTTTTTATGTCTGTGGAGGGGAAGCCGACGTCTAATTACAATTAGACGTCGGGGGACCTGTACCGACGTCTAAAGGTAATAAATATACCATGACTTTTCAATCCTTTATGCAGACCTTTTATGTCTGACCTCGTGAAAGCCGACGTCTATACCTTATTTGACGTCGTGGGCCCATTTAACTGGCTTTTATAATGTCGTTTTATTTACAAAACTGTCATCGATGTTGACTATTCTTTTATTAGACGTTAAATGCGTGACAATTAAATGTTATTTCTATACTAATGAATATAATATAGTGTATATATATATATATATATATATATATATATATATATATATATATATATATATATATATAGGGGTTTGTTAACTTGCGTACGCCTGTTTTTCAGTTGGTATATACCAGCTTTCAGCAGACAAAAATACCCTTATATATCATGATTTCTAAGTTTTAAGGTTAAGGGTATTTTAATAATTTTCATTCTAAAAATTAAAAACATAAAAAAAAACCTCAAACCCTTACCCACCTCTCTCATTCCTCTCAATCCTTTCTCTTTCATCTCTTTCATTCCAACCTTTTCTCTGTCATCCCTACTCTAGCCCCAATTGAAAAAAATCAGAAACACTTGCCTTATTTTAATCATTTTCATTCTCAAAACTAAAAAAAGAAACCTCAAACCCTTACTCACCTCCTTCATTCCTCTCAACCCTTTCTCCTTCATCTCTCTCACTGAAACATTTTCTCTATCATTTCTGCACTAACCCTAACTAGAAAAACACTCATTATTAAACAATTTACTTTTGTAAAGAGCTGAATCATTGACATATTCACCTTCCAAAAAATGTTCATTCAAAATCTCTTTAATTTCATTATCTTCACTAGATATACTACAACCGACCGACACAACTTGCACCAAGACTTATGAGCATCTTTCCTTTACATTCTGAGACTACTACGTAACTTTGCTCCGTAGCCATTTAATTTTTTTTGGTAGAAATTCATTAACTTGTTTTCCTTTACTAAAGAAAAAACAAATCAAAATACAATAAAATTCTCAACAATAAAATCAAACAATAAAAATTCTAAATCTTGAAATTTTATTTAAAATTATATAAAGAAAAAATTAGGTGCTTTAATTTTTTTATTTATCTAAGTATTTTTTTCTCTAACCATTTTATTTAATAATGAGAGTTTTTTTAGTTGGAGCAAGTACAGAGATGACAGAGAAAATGTTTGAGTGAGAGAGATGGAGAAGAAAGGGTTGAGAGGAATGAAGGAGGTGAGTAAGGGTTTGGGGTTTTGTTCTTAGTTTTGAGAATGAAAATTATTAAAATAAGGCAAATGTTTCTGATTTTTTCAATTGGGGCTAGAGTAGGGATGAGAGAGAAAAAGTTGGAGTGAAAGAGATTAAAGAGAAATGGTTGAGAGGAATGGGAGTAAGGGTTTGGGGGGTTTCTTTTGTTTTTTTTTTTTTAATTTTGAGAATGAAAATTATTAAAATACCCTTAATCTTAAACCTTAGAATTCATGATATAAGGGTATTTTTGTCTACTGAAACCCGGTACACATTGCTAAAATGTACCAACTAAAAAATATGCGTACGCAAGTTAGCAAACCCCTAAAAAAATAAAAAAAGAAACCCCAAACCCTTACCCACCTCTCTCATTCCTCTCAATCCTTTCTCTTTCATCTCTCTACTCCAACCTTTTCTCTGTCATCCCTACTCTAGCCCCAATTGAAAAAAATCAGAAACACTTGCCTTATTTTAATAATTTTCATTCTCAAAATTAACAAAAGAAACCCCAAACCCTTACTCACCCCCTGCATTCCTCTCAACCCTTTCTTCTTCATCTCTCTCACTCAAACATTTTCTTTGTCATCTCTGCACTAGCCCCAACTAAAAAAACACTCATTATTAAACAATTTACTTTTGTAAAGAGTTGAGTCATTGACATATTCACCTTCCGAAAAAAGTTCATTCATAATCTCTTTAATTTCATTATTTTCACTATATATATTAGGCACAACTTGCACAAAGACTTATGAGCATCCTTCCTTTACATTCTGAGACTACTACGTAACATTGCTCCGTGGCCATATAATTTTTTTTGGTAGAAATTTATTAATTTGTTTTCCTCTACTAAAGAAATAACAAATCAAAATACAATAAAATTCTCAACGATAAAATCAAACAATAAAAATTCTAAATCTTGAAATTTTATTGAAAATTATATAAAGAAAAAACTAGGTGCTTTAATATTTTTTATTTATGTAAGCAGTTTTTTTCTCTAACCATTTTATTTAATAATAAGTGTTTTTTTAGTTGGGACTAGTGCAGAAATGACAGAGAAGATGTTTGAGTGAGAGAGATGAAGGAGAAAGGGTTGAGAGGAATGAAGGAGTTGAGTAAGGGTTTGAGTTTTTTTTTTAGTTTTGAGAATGAAAATTATTAAAAATAAGGCAAGTGTTTCTGATTTTTTTCAAAGGTTGAGAGGAATGAGAGACGTGAATAAGGGATTGGGATTTTTTTTTTTTTTTAATTTTGAGAATGAAAATTATTAAAATATCCTATACTTTAAAACTTATTAGAATCCATGACATATAAGGGTATTTTTGTCTACTGAAACCCGGTACACATGGTTAAAATGTACCAACTGAAAAATGCAAATTAGGATATATATATATATATATATATATATATATATATATATATATATATATATATATATATATATATATATATATATATATATATATATATATATATTTTATATTATGAACGTATTTAATTTTAAGGCGATATATTAATAAGTATTTCCATTAATTAATTTATCATTTAATGTAATAATGATTTACGATTAATGGCTATAAATTGATTGATATATATCATGAATAAAATTACCGTTTTAGTATAAAAGTTAATTAAAAAGAATATCTTCTATTTTAGAGAAAGAAAAGTTGAAAGTAAATAAGTTTATTACTTTAAATTAGAGAAAGTATTGACTTTTATTTTCAAATTACTTCACATAATTATACTCTTTTGTTTTTATCTTTAATATATAATGAGAGTTTCATTATGAATAAAAATTATTTTGGCACATATTTTAGGAATTTTTTTAACATAATATTTTGATTCATTTTGATACATGTGTCTATTTTTTTACTGGTTAATTTTTATTTGTTATAATTTTGATTGTAAACTTAATAAAAATGAAAGTGTAGTAAAAAAAAAACTGTGTTAACCTATCCATTTTCTTTCATTATATATACCATCACCATTAGGTCTACATTCACAAACACAATTTCTGAAGAAACCAAACTTAGAAAAATGAGTTGGTTTCTTGGGATTTTGTTCCTCAGTTTCATATGTGGTAGTGTTTCAGAGGTTCAAAACAAAGATGACCGTTCTGCTGCTGTAATTGGTACTGTATACTGTGACACATGTTCTCAGCAAGATTTCACACCGGAAACGCCCTTCATTTCAGGTTCATTTTGATTCTCTTATTGATAACATGCTTCAGTTTCACATACCATATCATATATCCCTTAAGGTGTTTGATCTTTTGACTCAAGTTTTGTTCTGTCATGAACAGGTGCCAAAGTTGGTGTAGAATGCAAATTTGGGTATTCAGTACCAAGTTTCAAGGAAGAAGTGGAGACAGATAAACATGGTGAATTCAAAGTGAAGCTACCATTAAAAGTGTGGAAGCATGCACAGAGAATCAAAGGCTGCACTGTCAAACTCATTAATAGCAGTGACTCAAATTGTGATGTGCCCTCAGTTTCCACATCTTCTTCAGTCAGTCTCATTACAACAAAGCAAGAAGAACACATTTTCTCAGCTGGCTTCTTCTCATTCAAACCTATTCAAAAACCAAGCTTTTGCAACCAAAAACAAAGTGTTTCAAACCCTTCTACATTACATGAAAATTCAGCAGTAGATACCGCTTTCCCTCCCCTCCCATTCCTACCTCCAATCCCATTCCTACCTCCAATTCCCTTCCTACCTCCAATCCCATTCCTACCTCCAATTCCTTTCCTTCCTCCAATCCCATTCCTCCCTCCCAATCCATTTCTACCTCCAAACCCATTCCTACCTCCTAGCCCACCAAGCCCACCCCAAACTCCAAGTCCAGTGCAACCACCTTCAACTCCACTTCCATCTCCAAGTCCATCTTCACCACCTACCGAAAGTCCAACTCCATTGCCAGAACCTCCAGCTTCAGAACCTCCAAGTCCATTGCCAGAACCTCCAACTTCAGAACCTCCAAGTTCATTGCCAGAACCTCCAACTTCAGAATCTCCAAGTTCATGGCAAGAACCTCCAAGTCCATCTCCATCACGTAGTGCACCAGCAGTCAACTACTATACACTCTAACCACCATGCCCACACAGCCAATTTACCCAATGCTGCTTCATCCCCTTGATTAAATAAAGCACTTGACGAAGAACTGGGCAATTTAAATGAGCTTCTAGGAAAAAAGTAGAAAGGTTGAAATGTTAAGTTAAAATTAACTTACATGTTGTAAGGTGTTTGAAAATTTTAGATATGTAAGTTAATGTTAACTTGTCAAAGGAATTTATACAAGTTGATGCTATACCTGTTCATAACTTGGTTACTTTCCTTATTAGTCGTGATATTTTCTGATGATGATGTGAAATTTAAAGAAGGCGATGGATAAATAACACACTTTGCAATCATAATTACAAAAGAAAATCCAGCAATAGCTATTTTATAGTCATCGAGAAGACACTGATATGCAACTTTAGAATTATGTGCATATCATTTTACAAACAAATGAATTTTGAGGACAAAATTACTAAAATGATTGGAGTAAAGTAACATGTTTTAAATAATTATATATGAGTTAACACATATTTTTTTGTTAACTCTAATGTTTAAATTCGTAATTATAAATATTTCATATTTTATTTAGATAAAGTTTGAGTATCAAAAATTAAATTAACTAGTTTTCAAAAATATAATAATAATAACAATAAAAGATAACAAAAAAACAAATTACAAAATATAAAAAATGAATTTATTAAAAATTGTTACATATTATGTATCTGTTAATTATTAAAAAATTTAATTCAAATAATCTTTCTATTTTCTCTTTTATATGAGAGATAAAACAAAAAGAGATAAGAGTTATCTCGTCGTTTAATGTATGTAATTATAACTTTCAAAAAATAAAATAAAATAAAGTTTGACCTATTTGGATGTGGGTGGAAAAGATAAAGAGAGGTAGGATATAAGAAAAAGAATTGGCAAGTGAGATTTAGGAATTGTAGCATTTTAAAATTATTTTTAGCTCTAATTAATAAGTAAGGAAGGATTGTGGTCAAACATTTTTATGTTAGTGTTAATAAACTTATGTGTTTTATTAACATGTTTTACTTAATTTGAACACATTGTTTTACTTCCTTTAATTTTTTTTTTCTAGTATTTAATTCATTATACCAATACATCAACCTTTTCTTTCTTTTTATATCTTTATTATCTTTATTATTTATTTTAATTATTCTTTCTATATTTCTATATACTCTAGTCTACTTTCAATTAGGTTTTGACATTCTTTATTAGTTTATATCTATGTCTTGAGTTTATATATATATATATATATATATATATATATATATATATATATATATATATATATATATATATATATAATATTGATCATTTATTCATATTTAATTTATTTTTAATCACATACTAGTCTTCTTTATTAATTTGTATTTATGATATTTAATTTACTTTTAATTAAGTATTGATCCTCCACACTAATTTTTTTTTTTCATTTAATAAATTTTCAGTTACATATTTGATCTTATTGATTTTATTTATTTGTATGTTTAGTTTATTTTCCAAATAAGTCATATCATTGTCATGGAGATTTTATTAAAAAAGGAAAGAAAACATGGAGAGTCAAGTGATAAAATTAAAAGCGAAAACAACACTTATTAAAAAAAAAAAACTCATGATTTATTTTAAGAAAATACTTTCATACCTTAAACTTCATATACTAATAATATTTTAGAGACTTAATATTAACTTTTTTTTGGCCTAACCGTATTGGGTTTCCTTATAGTTTAAACCGAGTGATCATCCTCTTTAGTATTAGAATCTTCTATTCATCAAACATATTAATCTATTTAGAAGTTGTAAGAATTGTTAGGCCTTAATTCTCCAACCAAGAGGGGAGAGGGGGTGAAATGATTTTTATTGAAAATACTTTCTTTTACTATCTTTTGGAAAATCTTTAGAACTTTCTTTAATACTCAAGACAATAAAAAGTATAATGCAGTAATTAAGGATAGAAACAATCAACACATATTTTTATACTGGTTCGTCCAAGCCTACATCCAGTTTTCTTCAACAACCTTAGTTGAAGGGAACCACTATAATGATTGAGTTTACAAGTAAGAATATAGAGACTACCTCTCAATGCACTATCCTTCCCCACTCAATATCAATTACAGCAAACAAGAGATGAACAACCTCACACTCTCACAACCCAGAAAGTAATCCCAACTTTCTGTCACCTTAGAGCAATCCCAACTCTAAGAAAACCTTAAGAGCAATCCCAACTCTCAATGAAAGCAAACACAATTCTCTCCCTCTGGCACAATCGCATAGAAAATCAATCTACATATTGAAAAAGATAAACTGATCTTCACAGCAAACACTCCAATAGTGCATATATGATCAGCAACCTTTAAACCAAGTTCTTGACAGAATCTTGATGTATTAACCCAGATTTGATCTTAGATTCTTCAAGATGGTTCTTGGATGCTTTCTGTAATCAAAACTCAATCAAATTGTTAGTTATGAAAATGTATGTTCAGTATCTTGTTTTGAAACAACACGCAAGATAGTTATTTATAGAATTACATTGAAACAGATTTAACAGATTAAGCAATTAATGTAATCGATTGCACATATATTGTAAGTCAAAACATTTTAAAATATGACAATTAAGAATTAATATGAAAACAATTTTCAATATGTATAAAGTTTAACCGATTAAGAAAACAGTGTAATCGGTTAAGTATTACACTTAAGCAATTTTGAAAACTTTTTCTCCTTGAAACACATCACAACACTCAGCAAACAAGTGTTAGCAAAGGCACGAGTTTTAATCGATTATGCATATAATGTAATCGGTTAAAACTTGCAGTTTGCCACAGTTAAGCATCGATTGATATCTAATGAGTCTGATTGATTACATGAACATTGTCATCAATTACTTCATACATATATGCATTGTACAGATAAGCCACTGTGACGTAGCGACCATCGTCACCCAACAATAGGAACAACCACTAGCAGTTAGCCACCAACGTCTTACCACCACCATCGTCGGCCTAGTAGCCACCAGCGTCGTGCCACAGCCATCGCCACGCCACTAACGTTGTGCCTTCGCTGTCGCGCCACCACCAGATACTAGTGTCATGCCACCACCAGACAATAACGTCACGCCACCACCGTTGTGCCACCACACTGTCGAACCTTCATTGTTACCCCGCCACCGTTGCGCCTTCACTGTCGCGGCACTAGATAACAACGACGCGCCACCACCAGCGTGCCATCACACCGTTGTGCCACCAATGTCAAACCACCAGTATCGTGTTCAGATTCGACCGATGGAGGGGGGTTTCAGATTAGGGTAGGCTCGGGAAGGTTGGGGGATAGGGTTTGTGGAAAGCGAAAATGGGGGAGAGAGAAACCAATTTTTGATTTCATAAACTCGAAGGACTTATCGACAATCATCGCCTGTTGATAATGACTGATGACATTTACTGACGGTATTATCATCAGATATATCTATCGATATGTTATGATAATCATTACCAATAATATAACTCGTCGATAAGTATCCCTTCTCTACTCCATCAATAAATCTGTTGGTAAATGTAATACTCCGTCAGTAATTTTGATAATTATTGTTTAGGACTTCTCTTTCTCACATTATCTCACTTTAAGATTTTAATAAAATTAATCCAATTTTTACACCATGCTTTATTATTTGCTATCAACATTACTTATTCTTTTGATTAGTCGTAGTAAGATCAAATACATGTAAACTTGTTAATAACTAGTTTTGTCAGAAAATTTACTAGGTTTTCATTAATGTGAATTTTTTCATATCCATACTCCCCACATTTATTATTTCTCGCACAAACGAATAATGCATATCTACGTGTTTTCTCCTTAATAAAAGACTGTCAACACCCAATTTCGTCCGGATGACTAAATAATATAGGTTTCTTTTATTTTAATTTTATTCTTTTTTATGTTAGTTTATTTTGCTATATCTTATTTAGTCTTTAAAAAAAAACAGAAAAGAAAAAAAAAAGAAAAAAAAAGAAAAAAAAGAGAATAAAAAAAAACGTGTTGA
Organism: Vigna radiata var. radiata; assembly: GCF_000741045.1. Lineage (NCBI taxonomy): Eukaryota > Viridiplantae > Streptophyta > Magnoliopsida > Fabales > Fabaceae > Vigna > Vigna radiata. The sequence continues at coordinate 250,195 of NW_014542194.1, forward strand.
GCTTTTACATTTTGGGCTCCTCCATCAGGCCTAATCCACAAGGTAGAAACCTCTCATCCAATGTCCTAACTCAAAAACCGTAAGGGAACCCTAATTGGAGAACTCTCTCGGCTATGCCCATCACATCCTGATAACGGTCTAATTGATATCAAAGCACACCCTTTTTGGCTTAGAAGGAGCTTAGAATCACGTAAAAACACTTAGTTGAGTCACATGAGAGTCAAAAGTTTTTTTTAGAGATATTATGCTTGTTTTGCAGGGTTTTGATGAGAATTGAAGATGGAAGTGAAGTAGGAAGGACTTAGACTCAAGAAAGAAGGAGAAAAAGGAAGAAAAGAAGAAAAAAATGCACCGCTCAGCATCAAAATCCAACGTTGAGCGCCAGACTCGAGGGTGTAGTCTCTGCCTCTAGCTGAAGCGGTGATGCTTAGCGTCCAAGCGATTAAGAGACAAATCGCTGAGCGGTGAGATTGACCGCTGAGCGGTGGCGCGATTAGAGCGAAACCGTTGAGCGATTATCTGCTGGGCTTGAACTGAAATTCTGTTACTTTTATGCATTATAAATAGCCCTAGTGCGATCTCCACGAGTTGTCCACGAGGCCATCATCATAGCCTTCGTCTTGTTTCTCTTAGCCTGGGCAGCCATTCTCCTCAACAACCACTCCGTCTGACCCACACCATCATCCTCAACCTGCACTGCACAAAGCCACAAAAATAGAAAACAACCACCAAGAACAAAAACCAATTTCCAGCAACCTTCACAATTTACATCATCCTGGTTAAACTCATTCGAAGGTCCCTGTTTTCGCGTTTTTTTTCCCAATTTCGTCCTCGTCTTAAATTTTTTACTAATTTAGTCCCAAAGATTGCAAAATTAAAAGAAATTAACCTCTGCCGTTAAATCAAGTTAACGTGGTTAACTTCAAGCTTAGCTGTGAGGGTGAGTTGTATTTTACTTGTTATGTGGCGTGCATAGAAGCTTTGAAGTGTCTTTTATTATGCAAGTGGTTTTTATTAGTGAAGTTAATCACAAAATTAAGAAATTGGGGATTTTTTTTAGTTTGACATAAAAAATGTTTGATTTTTAAATTAAAAAAAATATCATCTTCCACACCTCTTCTTCCAATCTCATCCTCTATATCAGACAAATGTATCTTCATCATCAGATAAAGATTGAGATTTGCTTTGATTTCGAAAACAAAATCACAAACAACTATTCGCAACGTCGGGTACCTTTGCAGGAAGAAACCTTGAGCAAACGTTCGATGACATGGCGATCAACGAGGTTGTCATCAACGACAAGAACGTGAAGCTCTGGCGAACGAGATGGAGACTCCTCGAGCAATTCCTTTAACTTTTGCCGAAAAATCTCACCAGTGATGGCCATGAAAGTGAAAAGTTGAACAAAGGTGGGTGGTGTGAGAAGAGAAAGTAGAGAGAAAAATGGGTGGATTTTATTTATTTATATATTGTTAGAAGGGAAAGGGGGAGAATAAATATAGAAAAGAAAAAGAATGAAAAGTAAAAGAAAATAATTAAGGCGAAAGATTCGGATAATCGAAATCTGAGAGATCTTTAGAAATCCATGAGAAGCGATTATGGTAGCTCCACTTGTCCTTTCTCTTTTGAGGTCAAAATCAAAATCTTACTTTTATTATTACCTATTTCTTTTCCATCAATAGGTGCTTCATTTGATGTTGTGATATGTCCCTGACACCATTGCGTTTGTAATTTCTAGCAGCATTAAACCTTCCTGACCCAAATTCATTAGCCAAGTTTGTTCCTTCAGTTTGCACCTACAGATTTATTTTTATCAGGGTGCAGAGTAAGAGACAGTTTCCTATATCATCTTCGAATTGTTTCTTCATCAGCCAAGGGTTGCACACCAAGGATCCGGTACCAGTCAACTTCTCCATTAACCATTTTATCAGCTGAGATATACACCTCAATAGTTGCCAGAAATCGAGGAAGGCCATCAGAAATTGATGCCATCACAAAAGAGGTAGCACAAAATTTTTGAAAACAGAAAACAAAATTGAATTTAGGGACCTCTGAATGGGTTTAACCCATCATCCTCATTGCTTCCAAAATATGTACATGGTCCAAGGCAAAAGAAGAAAATAGAGAATAAGGCAAAATTTGTTGTTCTTGCTCACACCATTATAGAGTACATCGCCAACCAAAGTCTGGCTAGCATGCACTTTGGACGAAAACGACGCAATCGCAATGGCTAGCTTTCGATTTTGATTCGCGCATTGAGGAAGAGAAAGAACGACTCGCGTGAGGGTTTCGATGAAGGACAGTGTCACCGGTGAGGATACGACGACGAGCCTCGACGATGTTGGGAGTTGCTGCAACGTCAGCGCGACTAGGTCGAGCAATGGAGGCACCACCGGCGGCGGAGGCGTGGCGCAAGGGAGAAAGAAACTTGGGACCATGGCCGACAACGATCCTTCAGGTGGTGAGTAGCGGTTTGTGACGCCTTGAGCCGCGGTTCATGTCGGCCGGTCGACGGTGCGGTGGCTCGCGGCCACCGGCGAGGTGGGAGCCTCTGGGTGGGTTGGAGAGAATCTAGACATCTTGAGATGTTGTTGGGCAGAATGAGGAAAAATAATTGAACCCCTAGGAAGTTTCTGAAGAAAGGGGTTGGGCTTTTTTTAATATCTATTTTTATTTATTTTTTCTTTTAGGTTTTTGTTTTTGTTGTTTGCACCCCCGTTTTTTCCATCTATGCACCCTTGCGGTAGTAAATTGGGCCCATATGGGGCCAAACAAAATACTTTCCTCTTCACACCCCCGTTTTCCCTTTCACCACTCCCTTTCCACTTGGGCTTAGGCCCGATCCATCATTAGAACTAAAATTAGTTTAAACACCCCTCTTCTTATCTAAGCACCACCACACACCTTATTTCTTGTTATTTTGATTTAAATTTTAGTTTATTTTATGTCTGCTTTTTATTTTATTTAGTTTTTTACCTATTTATTTTACTTTATCTACTTTTAAATAAATATTAAAAACAACAAAAATATTTTTAAAGGGGTCCAGCACACGTGTGACTGCACGCGTCGTCCTTGTGTTGAAAAACTTTTCTTCTTCTTTCAAAAAACCAACAAAAATTTATTTTGAAAGGTTTAAGCATACGTGCAACCATTCACGTAGGCCTTGTGCTGAAAACCTTTTCTTCTTCTTTCAAAAAACCAGCAAAAATTTATTTTGAAAGATTTAAGCACACCTGCGACCATTCGCGTAGGCCTTGTGCTGAAAACCTTTTCTTCTTCTTTCAAAAAATCAACAAATATGTTTTAAAAGGTTAAAACACACGTGTGACCATTCGCGTAGGCCTTGTGCTAAAACCTTTCCCCTTTTCTTTTTATATATAAAAAAAATACCAAAAATATAAAACATCATGTTTTCAAACAACAAACAATTCTTCCCTAGTGGAGTCGCCATCTGTCGCAACCGGTGTCGCGACGGGTCGACGATCCAAAAAGGAATGAGTTTTGAAAAGAGATTTGGAGTCGCCACCATAGTTTATTATGGGAAACTACGGAAAAACCATAAAATGATAAAACACGATCCACAAAAACCAAAGATTGGGTTCGGGAGTCAGTTACGTGTAGGGAAGGTATTAGCACCCTACAACGCCTGCCCGAAGACAGTACCTTTAATTAAATATGCGACTTTGATGTGGTTTTCAAAATGTTTAACTATCCCCAAAAAAGACATTATAAAGAAACAAAATATATTTTTTTGTTTTTTTTTTGTGCTTTTTTTTCTTGAGTCACTCACCTTACTTGCAATCATCCAACTGGTCTTTATTTTCAATATCTTGTGAAAGTGAGGAACGTCATACATTTCGAGGTCTCATGTCAGATATGATTATACGTTTGACTTTCTCTTTCTCGACATCAGTGTACACGTGCTTGAATTTAGGCAAGGAAAAATATAAGAATTTGGAAGGGAATGGGATAGTCATGTGGGCACATCATTCCTCGACGAAGATGTAATATCTAAGTGTCAAGGTGGAACACGAGATACCAAAAGGGTGCTCCAGCTTGGTGTTAAGGAAAATGGGCATGGGGTATGGATCCGTGAATATAAGGGTGAAAAAAATCAAGTGAAACTTGCAAAGCTTCCTTAGCCTTGGGACTATGGATTGATGAAAAACTCGTGTGAGACTTACAAAGTTGCCCCGGTTTTTTCTTCCATCTCTTTTTATTTTTTGTTGGTATGGGTTGATGAAAAACTTGTGTGGGACTCACAAAGTTGCCCCAGTTTTTCTTTGGCAAGGGGTTCTGTTTGGAAGAGGTAGTGAGCATGAAAATGATAGGCTAAAAGGATGGCCGCTAATCGGTTTGATTTTCTTTTTGCATTCTTTCGGCTTATTGGCAGGGAGATCCCCTCTTCCTGAGACATTACTTCTTTCTTCTTCTTTTTTTCGTTTTCAATCATTCATTTTTAACCTTTTTTTTTACGACACATTGAAAGTCATTTTGTCTTTTCGCAAAATTAAGCTTTATGAAAATTTGAGCAATCATTATCCAATCTGTGTGGACTTTATTAGGCTTGTTATTGAGGGCAGTAACAGTGTTTGTTTGGGGAATATCCTTTATTTAGAAAAAATGAAGGGTGAGGGTTTTCAAGCAACATGTGCACAAGCATATCGAGACAAACGTCAAATTGTTATTTTTGATTAAACATTGGACCTCGAAAAAGTCTGACACTGCAACTTTTGTTTTTGATTTATCATTTTTTTTCTCTTTTTTTTTGTTATTTTCGAAAAACAAAAGTTTGACGATTTGCAAGAAAGACAAGTGACTCAAGATTGCCTTCGTCTTATTTTTGTTTTTCAATTTTGTTTTCTTTTTTTCCGCAATACCCTTTCAGGACTCGATTTCTAGCACTACTTGGAGAAACCCTGTAGTGAATGTTCGCATTGCAAGTCATGGATGACATCGCGATATCAATGAGCATACTTCCCTGGTAGCAAGACACTTCATAACATTAAATTCGTTCATACGATGACTTATGCTTTCCTATGTGGTCCTAAAGCTCACTTCATTTCATCATGGCATCTGCAAAGGCATTCTCAAGCTTTGCCTCAGTGTTAGGTTGACTTTCTTCAAACTTTAACCATCCTGAATCAATCAAAGTTTGCCTTTGCGCTTGAACATCCAACACTTTTTGTGGGATGACCGATTGCCCATTTGTGGTAACCACATTTCGTATATGATGCATCATGTGTCTTGGGGTATTGAGGCTTTAAAGGCTTCATGTAACAAGTAGAGGCCAAGCCTTTCATGTAGGAGGCTCTGGAGAAACATTGCTTAAGTCATAGGGATAGCCATGAAATTCACAAGCTTTTTTTTTTCAGCGACTTGGTGAGAAGTTGAGTTTATGTCAAGTCTTCAATTTATCTTGCAATTGTTTCAAATGGACGGTAGGCCAACAAGATTTGAGCTGTAAGAAATGATTAAGCTTTTTCCTTTCTTCTTTTCCCTTGCTTAGACCCAAACTCATTCACATTTGTTGTCATGGTAGGACCTTGTGCAATCTTCCCCGTCCTCACACCAATTTCAATTCTTTATCTGATTATCACCAAGTTTGCAATGTTTAAAGAAACACTACGCACCATATGCTCGTAGAAGGGTGATTGTAGAGTATTGATGAATATGGCAACCATCTCCTTGTCACTCATAGGAGGCTCTACTTGAGTAGCAATCTCTTTCAACCTTTGGACATGTCCTTTGAACAATTTTGACTCATTTTCTACCATACTCTGTAGTTGTAATTTATCAGTTGTGACATCCATGTTATGTTTGAAATGCTTATATCTCTCATATGATGCATTATCATCTCTTCATAAATCATATGAGAGATATGATCAAGCATGTGTTCATTTAAGATTTCAGGGTGAAGATTTTAGTGTTCATTCCAGCTTTTGGGGTAAAATGATTCATATGGAGCTGGTCGATATGAGTTGTTAGTTTATTGTAGTGGAGTTGGTTTTTCGTGTATTGTAGCTAAATAGGCTTCAAATTGTTTGTGAATTTGTGTCTGAATCCTTTCTTTTATCTAATGTAGGTTCCACTCTTGGTTCGGATGCATTCCAATGAGATGGATGGAGGTTTGTTGAATGCTCCTGGAAAAAGTTTAGTTTTATTTCTTTTAATCAAACATAAACTGCTGAGGTTTTTGTCTTTGGCTATATACCTTCTATCTGATAGGTTTGATACAATTTATAAAATAAGGAAAAAGGAAGTACATTTGTAATCACATAACTGTAACAGACTATTATAAATAGTCGTTTTAGGAGGTGAGCAAGGAGTTTTTGGAGTGTTGTTTTGAAAAGGGAAAAAGTTAGGATAGACAGGTCCTCTCGTAAGACCTTGAGTGTTGTACCTGATTGTTCATGTTCTTACCACATTGGTTGAACTGTTCTGTTCTCTTCTGTTTCTAATAAGACATCCAAGAATTTGTCTTCGAATTCTCGAGTAAATTCTGGATACCTATCATGATTAAATCTACTGACTCTTCTGTTCAAAATCTAATTATGTTCATACTATTGATGCAATTAATTCATTCTGTAATTTCTTACTTAGCTCTGTTCCATTTTTTGGAAGCCACAGCTGTTCATGGATGCAAAATGCTTTGGTGTGAATTAATTTTAGGGTACTGATTATTTGGAATCAAAACATTAAACAGCTTTAGACCTTTATAGGAAAATGGTTTGAATCCCATAAAAACCCACTTAGTCCTAAATTCTTATACAGCGTAGTATAGATAATTTTATGTTTTAAATATTATAAATTCTTTCTATTGGAAGTGCTTATTTGTTCTTATGGAAGTGGCTCATGAATTTTCTTTAAGCTCTGTTTAACTTTTTTCAATAAGTTTCATGGAAAAGCTTATCAAGATAAGCTCTTTTTTTGCTTAAGGATAAACACTTCGACAAAAGCTTATTGAAAAAAGTGCTTAATTAAGTTGTTTACCTAAATGTATCTCAAACCTTTACATATGACATGAGACTGATGATAAATGACTGCTCCTTTTGAACATTGCTTTCATTTACTTTGATTATTTTATATTCTCTTAACTGGTCGCTGGAATCATTAAGTCTTATTAGAAAAGACCCTTTTCCTGCTTTTTTGCCTTGTTTAACTTTCTCAGGTTTCAAGCAGAGCCACCAACAATAGTTGTTGCAACAATTGGGAGTTTATGCCAAATGCTTGAAAGACATACTTTTTCGCTTGAAACTATGCGTGTGCTGATTGTTGATGAGGCAAGAGTTTTGAATTTCAAATTTAAATCACCTAGTCTGTATACATTTTTTTAGTAAAATGTAAAAGCAAATTTCTAGATCTATTTTGTTTTTGTTATAATTTGGCATGAAAAACACAAGTTCTCAAAATACATTTAATGTAAATTATATTTAGATGAGACATTTGTTGGGTTCTGATAATGATGTCTCTGCTAACCTTTTTTTATCTTTTTGTTTATTAAGTGTACTCAGTACCATTTTTTATTTGAAATTATGCAGGGGAGTGGGTTATTTGCATGAAAATATGCCATCACCCATTGTTCACCGTGATCTTGAACCTTCGTAAGTTTCTTTTGTTTTGTTCTTGTTTTTTCCGTAATTGTATATTCTTTTATGTGACTGATTCATCATTGTCTATGCAGTTTGATTCTCCTTTAGAAGTTTCCAATTTTGTTTCTGTGATGCGTCAAAAGTTTATAAATTTCTTGTGATTATAGCTTAACTATCATGGTTTTGGATTTGAAATACTTGCACCAATATAATTAATATATACAGAATCCTAAATTAACATTTAGTGACAATGTGAACTTAAGAGTTGCCAATAATAAGCTTTCTTTACTACGTGTTGTCGTTGGTCTCTCGGTTAGTTCGTCATTTTCTTATTTCTGAGTTTCATATAACATTTTTAATTTGTTGGATTGTAATATTTTTAAATCTTAATGATATTTTGTATTAATTTAATACAAGAATGATATTTTGTATTAACTTAATGATATTGCTACTATAGTTTCAAGGTAAAAAAAAAGAAGCTTTATTGGAAATGATATATTTGAGGTCTGGTTGAGCCTTTTTGCGTAGGACACTTTCTAGCAAGATGAAGTTGCATTTAGTAAACAATCACTTGTAATGACCATTTTCTGTCACTGAACAGGTTGAAGAAAACTAGTGTATCTTCATTTAGTAAACAATCACTTTTGACTAGCATGTTAGTTTGTACTTTGTATTTTTTATAGTACTTACTTTCATATTCATGTTCTATTCAACAGCATTGCAGATTTTTTCAAAGAACTTCCACAGTTTGTTGTTAAGGCTGGTCCAACTTTAAGTATGGAACATATTGGGAAAACAGGCTGGAGGTATTGACTAAGTAGAGACTCATGGTTGCAAAGTTTATGGCCTTGCTTTTCTTTTTTAATTAATCCCTAGAATAGTTTTCTATTAAACCATTGTTTATGTTGGTATGTATACTAGGCGAAGGAGATACATGCCAATGTTATTCACTTAAAGATTCTTAGCAAACCTTTTGCATACATTTCTTTGATTTATATCTAAGGTGCTCATTGTTATTCATTAATTTATGGTATTAGTGAAACTCTATACCCTTGGAATACTTTCTTTATTATATATAAGGTACTGGACTTCACGACAGCAAAGTAAATCAGCTTCTGACTAAGGTCAGTAAAGTTTTTGAATGCTTTTATTGATACAAGAGATATTGTTTCTATAGTAGTCATCAATATTATTTAGTTTAAAATAAGCAACCACTTCCAAGTGTTTATTTGTTTTTTTCATCATCATTACTACTCCAATTGTCCAATAATTCCTAATCTAGATCACTCCCCCTTCACCTGTGTGTCCTTGTTAAATAAAATTAAAAATCCCAAGCCAAAGGAACTTGGCATGCTATCTGCCCTATTTTCTAGCACCTAAGTGAGATGATGAAATATTAGGAAGGATAAATATCTTGATGATTTATTTCGACTTTAACTTATTAAAATGTCAAGACTTGGGAATTCAAGTTTCCTATTGGCTATCCAGATTACTCATCTCATTGGATATACAATATGTTTTACTTGTTTTTATTTGCAGGGCAGTACTGTGATATTGTTTGTAAATTTTGGAATATTGTTTTCATTTCTTATCATAAACTAGAACTGTAAGATTAAGTGTAAAGTTAACATGTTAAAATACAAGTACTTTTTTTTTCTTAAGTATAGTGTCTTTCTCAAATCTACACGGATATGAGAAAAGCTCTTATAAGTAGATTTCTTTTCTTTCTATGCATGTTTTTTCTTTCTGCTATATCCTTGAATTGATGTTTGGTAAAATCATCAATGGTTATAAAATAGGTTTTTCTATTAAAAGTTATCCCCATCGATCATGCTTCAAATGGTAGTATGTTCAAAGACATTTGAAGAGATTATGTTAGACGATTTACAGTCTAACAAGTTTTTATGATAGTCGAACAATGCATGTAATAAAAGCTTATTTCTGAAAAGTATATATATTATGATAGGTGAACAATTACTTGTCATAATATGTTCTACATATTATGATAGGTGAAAGAATCATCGTCATAAAACGTTACATATTATGATAGGTAAAGTCGCTATATTATGACGGATAAGTGAAAATTTGTCATAATACACTGGACCTATTATGATAGGTGACAGAAAGTCCGTCATAATACACTGGATCTATTATGATGGACTTTTCTATCCGTCATAAAATGCACAGGACCTATTATGATGCCCAGAACTATGATGTCAAGTTATCCGTCATAATAGGTCACTTTTACCCGTCATAAAAAGCAATTTTTCTACTAGTGTATAATAGCTAACTTTAGTTCTTATTGATATAATATAATTATTATTAGAGTTATTTTGTTTTAGATAATTGTTATAATAATATATTTAAGAATTGTTTTATCAATTTTACAATATCTTATTTTATTAATAGTAAGATGCTAAAAATTAGAATGTTGCATTAAAATATGTTTTATTAGTTTAAAATTAATCAATTATATATATATATATATATATATATATATATATATATATATATATAAGAAATCATTCTTAATTGCAAACAAATTTTTTTATCCGTAACAATTTTTATTATTTGTTTATTATGTCGTTGTTCTAACCTTATCTTACAACGTGATTTTTGCGTGTTTTTATGGAAACAAAAGTTTTAAGTAACCAAAACACACTTAAAATATATATACGTATGAGAAATTTCACGTACATTTATAAAAAATGAATTAAACTTTTTATGTAAGTGAAAATTAATTTAAACATAATTTTAAAAATAAAAATTTGGATAAATTATATGAAATAAGTTTTTACAAATTAGTTTTATCTATTAATTAATTTTAATTTATAAAATAATTTTATTTCAACTTTTTCTTCCATTAACATTTATGTACAATTTTGGATAATAACTTTTAGGTTTAATACCCAACTTTGTCCCTAGTTTGATTGGCAAATCTCAATTTAGTCTCTAGAAAAGTGTTTGAAATTAGTCCTTACTTTTAAATTTGAGTCAAAATAGTCCCTTCCGTTAAATAATGACAAACAATATTAAATTTTTTTTTCTCTCTTTTCATTTTCTGTGCATTGCAGGTTTTTGTCAACATTTGCAGTATTTAATGATTATTGTACTTTTCCCAATAAAATTTAATATCCTTCATTGAGTAATGAAGTCAGAAAAATTTAGTTATGAATAAAGATTATGTTCACTTGTTACCTCTACTACCAAATGCAATACCTTTAAGTTTCTTTATAAGTATGATTCTCTTTAAAAAATACTTTTATTTAGTTATTACTTTTACAGTACTTTTTTAAAATTTTGAAAATTTGATTAAAAATAAATCTAAATATATATCTTTAATTCCGGTAAAATAAGTGAGTTTATAATTTTTTTAAAAGTTATTTATTTCTTAATTACTCTAAAATTAAAAATAAAAAATTTAATTTTTTAATGTTTTTTTTGTTTTTGTTTAATTATTTTACAGGAATTAAAAATATATATTTATATTTATTTTTAATCAATTTTTCAAAATTTAAAAAAATGTACTGTAAAAGTAATAATTAAATAAAAGTATTTTTTTAGAGAGAATCACACAACTATTGTGTTGGGTCTATCAAGGAGGAGGTTTACCGGAGAGATACAAACACCAATGAGATATGAGCCCAACCATATAAGGAATTGAGATACAAACTAGCAACAAAGTTGGGTATTAAACCTAACGTATTTAAAGTTAAGCTTGGAGGTATTTCTTTTATCACCTTCATATTTTTCACTGTAGAAAAATACTTAATTATTTATGAGTTAAAAACATTTTGAATTATGTAATTCAAACGTATATTACATAATCCAAATATAAATTTTAAATTATATTATTTAAAAATCTAAAATTATATTTTAAATTGTGTAATCTAAAAATATATTTTATATTTTTGAATTATACAACCTAAAAATTTCGAACACCCCATAGAGGTGCAGGGGAAACCACAGGTTGCAAAAAGAGTCAGCAGATAGAAGAAGCAAATTTAAATAATTAGGGTTTTTAATATTATTTAATTGAGGGGTAGAATGGATATTAAAAGTTTATGGTGGTACAGGGAGAAACAATTGGAGTGCAGGAAGTAACAGGTTTTTTCACTGGGTCCAGTTAGAATTGTTATTCAAAAAGTTAAATTGGGCCGAGAAAAAGATTCCAACAAGTTACGGACATTTTTTTCCACTTGTCTTTTCAGAAAATATATTTGACGAAAATAAATTTTATATTGTCAAAAATACTTAAAAATATATGTGTTGTATTATAGGATGTGAATTTACATATGTTTCTATTATAAATTTGTTTACAGTACAAAAATCAAATATGTTTTCCTTGTGTAATTAATTTTGTGTACGAGTTTTTTTTTTTTTAAATTATATTCCAAGATCAATACATTTAATTATGATATTTTTTAATTGAAATTAAAATGAAAAAAATTATCCTTTAATAGAAATGGAGTTAACTATTATACAAATTATAATAAAATTATGCTTTTAGTTTTACTTTTCTTATTCAATTTAGCCATTTATGATTCTTTTATCTATTTTTTATAATTTTAAAATGTTCCAATTTTGTTCCTTTAAACAATATTTATAAAAGGAAGTAAAATTGTTATAACATTATAGAGAGAGTAACTTTAAATGAACCAAATGCATATCTTACCCAACAAATTATCATTTTTAATTGAAAATAAAATTATTTAAAAGTATCATTTTTATTTGTAATCTAATTTATTATAAAAAATTATATTTTTCATTAGTAATTGAGCAATCATGATACGGATTATTTTTCAAACTTCCAATAATTACAGATAAAAGGGTATCTTAATTTAGTTTTAATTAAACAAATTTACTATGGTTAATTTGATCGATATAATCAGTTATTGTAATTGAAAATATAAATTTGTATAAATATTAATTTATTTTAAGTTCAATTATAACCATAACAATTAAAGTACTTTTTAATTTTAAAATAATCTAAAGTAACAGGGTTTTGTGAGTATATTTTATGTGCAGTTATGTTTTCTAAAGTGACTAATAGGATGGTATCGTGTCATTATTATAAATAAATGAGAAATAAAGAGATATACTTTTGTAGAAACTTTGGTGTTCATAATGTAGGTTGATCTTTCCCACTATCATCAATTGATCTGAGCAGTTGATGTATTTATTGGAAGGGGTCCATAAGCATTCTATTTAAGCATAGAATTATCAAATTAAATGCAAAATAAATTATGATGGAATACACACAAGAGACATATGAAAAACAAATGATTTCTATATTATCATAGAAGCTTGTTTTGTAATCACACAAATTTTAGCTTTTCACAAATGAATCTCAATAATTACTTTTGTAGACCTGCAAAATTATGTTTTTACATGACTAAAAAGTAGTAATTATAGCAAATAATCACATTTACTAATTAAAATCTAATATGGTAGGATAACAAAGAGTAAATTATATATCTCCTTGCATTATTTGTGAGAAGCAACCAATTCTTATTAAATAAATAAAAGAATCATTAGATGACAACTCATAAAATGATAACTTTTTCAAAATATAGTCAAACTTAATTAATTCATATATTTCCTATCCACATTGAAACCTTGATGGACACCACTCAATATTTTGTCATCTTTGAATATTAATGTTAGGATGTTTATTCTATTTATCATGATTATATTGTGTCTAGGTTACTCTAATTATCATGATTATATTGTGTCTAGGTTACTCTAATTATCATGATTATATTGTGTCTAGGTTACTCTAATTATCATACACTCTTGTATCAATTTATTATTATAAATAGAAGATTATGAGAGGGATCAATCAAGCCCTCTAGAATTATTTAAAAAAAAATGTCCGATCACAAAATAAAGCATGATGATTCGTCGGGGGATGAGCACAGAGAGAGAAAGAAAATGAGGATTGGTTCTCCCGAGTCTCCAAATCCATCGACCGAATAATCACTTCGATATAGTGTGAGAAGAGTCAGAGTTATTTCAAGTTCTTCCGGCGGAGAGACCTCCGCTACTATTGCTTTAGATGCGATGACATTGATGAAGAACTTAATTCCATTTCAGAGGATTTATCACGAGTAATGGACAGATTCAAGAATAATTTCACACTAAGGATGGGAGAGAATTATGCGAAAGTGGAAATCAATGAAGACCGGATAAAGATTACTTGCATTTGTGACAAAATTCATCAGGTCGTGTTATCTTATGGTACATTGAGTTACCACTCTCTGAGACAATGAAGAACTAGTTGATTGACTAGTTACCTGTTGCTTTTGCTAGGTAATAAACACAATATAAATTAAATATAATATCTCTAACAATTAAATTCAATATTTTCAATAAAAAATTAATATAGTGGTAATTTACTCTATATATATATATATATATATATATATATATATATATATATATATTAATATAAATATGGTTCATTTCTACGAAAATAAAAAGTAACTTATAATGTAAAATAAAATTATTGGACAGGAGAATAAAATATCTAACATTAAACCATTTCAATCTTAGCATTCCTTGTCCAGGAAAAAAGTTCTTCCAAATTTGATTTATCAACATATAATTAACAACTTTTCCCTTGAAAGGATCTCATTCATTTCCACCGATGCTGACTCAAAGTCCATAATTATTTATTCGTCTTTTACTCTATATATATATATATATATATTCAACGCAATATTGTAAAATTAAAATTTAGAAATTAACTGTTTGCAGATATTTATTTTCATTTATCAATATTGTTTTCACCTGCATCAAACTACCAACGACCTTTGTGTCCCATATTGACTTGATTATGCATAATAAGTGCCCATCTACACCGACATCTCATCATAATTATACAAAAATATATTAAATATTAAATTAAATTGACGTAGCTGAACCCACATATATATATATATATATAACTATTGAATTTGAATTTTATGTTGGGTATTGCTAATTTTCAAAACATACTAATCTACACTCATTTTCATATTTTAAAATACATTAAAAAAATTCTTAATATATAATATAGAAGAGGAATAACATTAACCATCCCACACATAATTTGAAACTATTTAAAATAAAAGTAAAATATATAACTTGGTGACAATAGAACGCTTTATTAATAAACGCCTTATATAAGGCACACAGTACAGAACATACTAAATATATTCAAATCTATTTTTTAAAACGGTGATACAATTATTTTACACTTTTGTTTATTAGTAAATTATTAGAAAAATATATATTATTGACAGACGTAATTTGTCTATAATAACAAAATTTCAATATAAATTCATTAATAAATTATATTAACTAATATATAATATCGCCACCTCTAGGTTATTTTTATATTTTAGAGTTTTAAGTTCTCCATTTGTAGTATTCTTTTTTTTTTCTTCCTTGACATCCTCCTCTTCCAATTTTTTCTATCTTTAACAACTACCATCACTAGCAAGCGTCACTCACGAGTCTCCACATTACCACTTAGTCATCTCTTCCTCCTCATCTTCCTACTCTTCCCCTTCTTCTATTTTCTTTTTATCCATCTTCCTTTAATAAATAAATAAAAATACATTAAATTTAACGAGAAATTTGTAATCCAAATTTTCGAAGAATTTATAGACAAAATAAAATATAAAATTGTCAATAATTATGATGATAAGATGCTGATAAAAAAATATATTAATAATAAGAATTTAATTTATTTTCTCACGACTTAAATTATTAATGGTTATATTTGTCTATAATAATAATTATAATTTAACGACAAAATTATTTGCTAATAAATTGAAATGTGAAATCGTCAAAAATCATCTATAGATAAGTTTGAGATTATCAACAAATTTGTTTTGATTAATAATATTCTATCATGGAGCAACAAAATTATTTTAGTGGATATTTTTCACGTTGTAACATCTCAATAAATATATTTTGGAAGACCATAAATATATCAAGGAGTTATTAATAATAATATGTTAAAACAGTGGATTAACTAATTTACAGAGTAGGAATATATAAAATATTCCAGAAATATAAACGAATACAAGTTGAAAGTTAAATGATATACTATAAGTCTTAGTCGAACGGTTCTAGCTAGAACACAGACCGAATGACTGTAAAAAAGGAAGCATACCGACCGGTCATCACTACAAGAAAAATCATCATTATCTACGGCCAAAATCCTTATATAAGGCCCAAAATTCGTATATAAAATTTGGTTATATACGGATTACATATGGGAAATCCGTATATAATACTGTCGTAGGTACTGTTATATACGGATAATCCGTATATAAGTTATATACGGATAATCATTGCAGTGAAAAGAATGACAGAACGGTAGACAAAACAGACAACAGAAAGAGCAGGGTAAGCTTATGTAATTTAATTAATCAAATTATACATATCAATTATCACAATCAAATGCCGAACGTATAAAATATAATAAACAAGTACTTTAGACACTGTCCGGACGGTATGAACCATGTAGCTCGTCGTTTCTAGCACCCGGCGTGGTGTAGTATATGAGATACACTCAACAGCTGCCACCCGAGGTTAGTCCTAAAACGACCATCTCAACTTATGGTCGCGGACCTCCTGCCATTCCTACGCATGAATTACCCTCTTCTATATGATGAGGAGTAATCACGGAATATCAGGATAAAAAACGAAGCCAGAGTCTGACCATGTTCATACCTTACAAATCATCACCACTCATGAGATATCCCTCCTAGGATTTCTCTTACATCTTCCATAATTCCATTCATATGCATCTTTACAATTATTCAACTATATATACGGACCCGACCAAATGATAAAACACCTTTCTTTCAAAAATGACCGAACGCTTTATCAAAGGATGAGGTTTTCTTCGAAAGATAGAGTGTTAGACAACACCGAACGGTCAAAACAACAAGAAACTCATAAATGAAAACTGAACGAAAATCAATAATAAACTCATCAATGAAAACCAAACGGACTAACCAACGAAACCCGAATACTTAGAACTTTGACCGAACATTTAAATCTTTGACTGAACGTTTAATAATGGAATGAAGCTCTCTTCACAAGACAAAGTGTTAGCACAAGCCGAACACTCTTCAAGAGAGCGAGTGTCAGTACAAGACCGAACACTCATTTAAAGTAACATTTTCAATATATAACTGAATAATTCACAAACCGAGTGCTTAGTCTATGACCGAGCACTTTACAAACCGAGTGCTTATTCTATGACCGAACACTTTAAAGATTAAATGCTAGTCTATGATCGAGCACTTTACAGACTGAGTGGTTAGTCTATAACCGAACACTTTTAAAGATTTAATGCTAGTCTATGACCGAGCACTTTAAAGATCGAGTGCTTTAAAGACCGAGTGCTTTAAAGACCGACCGAACACTCTAGAGACCGAGTGCTGTAAAGACCGAGTGCTTTAAAGACCGAGTGCTCTGTCTATGACCGAGCACTTTAAATTGTTTCAAGTATGTAATTAAGACAGACAATAATACCGAACGTTCTGAGATAAAACCAAACGGTTACAATCAACTCTAAACAAGAAACACCAAATTCTGCGAAATGTCACAGAGTTAAACCCATTCCTAATTCTACTTAGTTTTTCATGTCATATTTCAAACATCAATACACAAACTCAACATCAAACCAAAGCATCAAACATTAAAACATACAATCAAACATGCAATATTTTAATATAACCAAATCATCAACATACCATCATTCAAGTATATATATAAATGTTATTTTATTTTTGAATATTTGCAACATAATCTAAGCTGCAAATGAAAAGCATTAAGCCAAAGGAAGCACTATAGTAATGATATAAGTAAAAGTAGCAGTACAAGTAGCCTTCACCTGATTTACATTTTAACATTGCATCTTTACCATAGTTTATGCAACAAATTCAAGAGAAGATCAATGACTCATCACAGTACAGATTTGGAAGAAAAAGAGAAGTTGTTTAATCTAAGTTTGTTTGACCAAGACTTCACTGATCACTTTGTCCAAGTTCATGTATGAAAGACCACCAGATCTAGTCTCCTCTTCCACCTTCTTCTTCAACTGCATGACCTTTTGCCTCATCTCCTTTCCTTTCTCTCCTAACATCAATTCATTCACATTTTTCTCCACTTCTTTTCTCTTCACTTTAGTGTCAATTTCAATTCCAATGCCCCATTCACTGCAAATACTTCTGCAGTTTGTTGGCTGATCAGCAAAAAACGGCCAACACAACATGGGCACACCAGCACAAATGCTTTCAATTGTTGAGTTCCATCCACAATGAGTCAAAAATCCACCAATTGAAGGGTGATTCAGCACTTGCTCTTGTGGACACCAGCTTGCAATTAGGCCTCTATTTGATATTTCATTCACAAACTCAGATGACAAAATCATTGAGCCACCAATAACAAGATCAGGCCTAATGATCCATAAAAAGGGTCTCTTGCTGTTGGCCAAACCCCAAGCAAACTCCAAAAGTTGCTCCGGTGTCATAATCGTGATGCTACCAAAATTCACATAAACAACAGAATTAGATTCCTTGGATTTAAGCCATTCAAGGCACTCAGTATCTTCCTTCCAAAGATTGGAACCTGAAGATTCCAAGTGACTCTGTGGACTTTGATTCAAAAATGAAGGGAAAGGGCCAATGGGGTAAACAGAAGGGAGCATAGAAGAGAGAGCCTTCAATGCTTCACTCTCAAGTTCATCAGAAGTATTTATAACAATAGCAGAAGCTTTGGGCACATTATCTGCCATATCAATCAAATTATTTAACATAAAGTTATTTGGATTTGTTGTCCTTATGAAGTCAAGGAGGTCCTTCAGTCTGAAGTTTTTCAAACCTGGAATCCAGTCTACCTTGGTGTCCAAATACCCATTTGTCAAATAACTCTCATCTGCAATCATGATTACAAAGCCCATAGTTACAAGCTCCACATTACAGATGAACATTTTCTTCGTTAGCATGTATTCATCAATTAAAAATAGTAAAGAAAGGCTAAAATTGGAGTGTCAGCAGCCAAAATGTAAAAGTTCACAATTCTCATCAATTATTTGTTAGGCATATATACAAAACATCAACTGTTAATTCTCATCAATTATTGATATTACTTCGTTTAGAGGAACCAGAGCAGAATTACTGGTGTTGTTCATGCACTTTCAAAAGAAAGAGCTTCAATGCATACCTTTGAGTGGTATTAGACCTTTATCAGAAAGAGCACGTAAGTTCATAATAGACACGAAGCAGGTGGCACTGGAAGGTGAAAATAGAAGAAGAGGGAGTGCTAGTTCTTGAGCAGCTTGTATAGTAAAAGTCAAGCTAAAATCAGAAACCAAGCCTGTAACTGGAGGTATAAGGCCAGCAATGGCAGAATCATTGAGTTTAGCAAGAAGTTCACGAAAGGGTTGGAGAAAGTTCTCTCTCACAGATTTACCAAGGGACACTATGTCCTGAGTGACATTAGCAACATCATGTGTGAGAGGAAGACCATCTGGGATTGTCTGAAATTGAAAATCTGGAAGAACATGAAGGGCCTTAAGAGCCCTTGAATTGAGCAAGCGTTTGTAGTTGTATTCAGTGTGGACAAAGGTAATGTGAAAGCCTCTGAGATGAAGTAACTTTGCTAGTCTGAACAAAGGGTTGATATGGCCTTGAACTGGAAATGGTATCAACACTGCGTGTGGCTTTCTCTCTGAAGGGTTACTCATTTGCAATTTTTTTTTCCTTGTATTGTGAAGAGTGTTTTGGAGAATGAGATACAAAGCTTGGAGTTTTATAACGAGGAGTAACCAATCTTTAAAAATAATAAATCATTAAAAAAATATATATGCTGTGTAAAAATATTTAAGAAAATCTATATCAAAATATTTTTTTCTAAAAAGATCGTATTATGAAGCTATTTTGCTAACTTAAAGCCGTGCAACCTCACGTAATGCTGCCAAAATTCACATAAGAGGAGCATCGAACTACTTTTTTCTTTCTAACGTGTTCTCTTTCCCTTATGCCACGTGGATCAAAAAACCACTGAAACATAAGGAAAAACTTCTTTTAACAATATTTTTTTAACAATTTTTTGACAACGCATACGTGACAGTTTATGATTGATCTGTTTTAAATATTTTTTAAATATAAATTCAAATAGACCAATAAAATGATGACACGTATTCCATTGTAAAAAAAATTGTCAAAAAGTGTTGTCAAAATATCATTGTCCGAAACATAAAACCTGGTTGTTGCATGGATTTTTTTCTGATCTGCAAGTCAAAGTCATTTTCGTAGCATGTGTTTTGTTATTGGTCGGAGAGAATCCACGTATATTAAACAAATGGACTATGATATACTATCATTCTTTAATCATTTAACGATCATAATTATTATTATTTTAATTTTAAAATTTCGTTTGTATTTTTTTCAGTTAAATATAATAGTTTCCTATTAAAATGAATTATAAAATAGAAATGAAATAAAAGAAAAAGTTATTGTCAAATAATAATTTTTCATAAATAAATATAAGGTAAATAGTCAGTTCAAAAATTTGTTATATTTTTCTTTTAGAATAATAAGAAAAAAAATTAGAGCTTTTAAAAAATCTTTTCATTTGTTAGTTTTGTCAGAATTTCTTTAATAAGTAATATAATTGAGTGCAGTAGACGAGTCTTGCACAAGCAAGCACAATAGACTATAAGTGTAAAATGTATTAATCTGATGCTAAATGTGTTTTCCATAGTATAGACAATATATGTAAAATACATAAAGCAGAAGATAGGTGAAGTTACGCTTATCAGACTATACCTCTGGTTGAGAGGGGTTGGCGATATGCACATTGGTAACATGCACTCGTAGAGGATGTTGCATGTTTGCACCCAATGGACGACACCCTTCTTGCCTTGCTAGACTAAGTGCACCTTAGAGTGATAAGTGGTTCTTTTGCTAAGGTTGTGGAGTGGAGGTATAGGGAGCAAGGAGAGACATGTGAAAAAGAGAGGAAACATGGTAGGGAACATGAAACATTAACACCTTAATACGCTATTGTCCTTTAGGAGGAAAAAAGCAAGCACAGACTGTCATTTACACATTTTGAAGGGTACATGACGTTGAAATTTTCTCTTTTTCGATATCATAACTATGTAAATTCAGTTTTGTAATCATTTATTACTTTTTTTCTCTCTCTAATGAGCAAAGTGAAATCGAAATAATTCCTTTTTTATGTCAATTTAGTCATTAGATAGAGTAAAAGGTAATAAATTCTTACAAGTGCTCCATACATGTTGTATATGACGTCAGAAAATGGAGAATTACATCCTCGACTTTATCATTGGACATCAAAAGTCTTTTCTGATCACTGGTGGAAAGGATTTGTACAAACATATAATGTCTTTAAGTGTATTCTCAGACGTCTAATACGGAAAATGTTTCTTTGACACTCTCCATTAACACAATTTTGACACACTTCCACGTGTCAAAATTCCATTGCATGGCTGGACATTTTAATTAAAAACCTTTTAAAACATTGCAGAAGGGTATTTTTGGAAGGAAATTTGAATGAAATTTGGAATTGGCGGTTCTACATTTTCATCTTCTTCATTTTGCGAAACCAAGTCTCGCGTCTTCAGGAGTTCATCTCTGCGATTGTCTCATGCATTGGGTTTTTGTGTTGATTTCTGTCACACCCAATCGAAACCAAATAACGAGCGTGTTCATCCGTCTCTGTTGGTAAGCAGTTTCGCGTTTCGCCTTTTGGTTTTGGTTTTGGGTGTTTTTTGCTTCTTGCAGTATATCCCATTGGTTGGGTTGGGGAGGGTTTTTGTGTTTTGGGTTTGGGTTGGGGAGGGTTTATCTGTCTTGTATTGTGCGTTTTTATGCGTTTCGCGTTTTGGTTTTGGTTTTGGGTGTGTTTTGTTTTTTGCAGTATATCCCATTGTTTGGGTTGGGGAGGGTTTTTGTGTTCTGGGTTTGGGTTGGGGAGGGTTTATCTGTCTTGTATTGTGCGTATTTTTGTTTTTATGAACCCTAATAAACCATTGCTGTGTTTTTCTGAAATTTGGGCAGTNGCAATGGACTTTACGAACCCAAAGGTAAGTAACAAATTTTGTTTGGTTACTATTCATATGTTTGTATATAGTTTATTTATATATAGTTTATTTATTTTTTGGTAAGCAATAAAATTTTTTGTTTATAATGTTGTGTAGTGGCGTGTTCGAGTCTCTCTTGATTCATCAATAATTGTTGCTATGAATGGTTTACTGAGAGAAGTGCATGTAGAACGAATTACAATGACACCATTTCGTTGGTGTTTGCGGCTTCGTAAGGCTGTGGAGATTAACTGTGAATTATTGAAGGTCATGTTATGTCGCTGGGCTGGGCATGATATAAGCTTTAGGGTGAGTCATCAATTGGTACCCTTTAGTGTTTTGGATGTTTTCATGACGACCGGTTTAGACATAGGTGGCTTAGAAGTTCCATTTGATGAATATATAGTTGGTTTGGTTGGAGAAATGTTTAATTCAAATAGCACAACTTTATTAGATGTGGTTGAGAAGTTTAATGTGATTGTATTGGACGACAACATTGAGGTTGATGTTGTGTGTAGGCTGTATATATTTGTTTGTTTTTTTCTTTCCTAGGAAGTCGAAGGTTATTGCTAACATGCCTTCAAAAGTGTTAGACGACATAGATAGTTTGTGTTTATACGATTGGGCGACCGGTGTTCATAAATACCTTGTAGATAACTTGAATAAATGTATGAAAAAGATAATGTCCGGAAAGATCGCCAGCGCAGTCGGTCTTAGTGGGAATGTGGCTGTTTTGCAGGTAAGATGGTTGNTTCGTAGTTTTTTAAACACCTTTGTATTGTAATGTAAAATATGGTTCACTGTAAGTTATTTTNTTATTGTAGGCTTGGGCTGTTGAGAGGCTTTCTTTGGACGGTAATCCAAGTCATAGGAGGTTTCCTCGCATGTTGCGTTGGTTCTCCTATAAAACAAGATATTATGAAAAAATTGAAGAATTGTTTATGACTGCAGATGTAAGTATTCGATGCATATCCTTTTATGTTTTATTTAAATTGTTGATGGTTTTAATGTACAAATAAATGTGTAATAGGTAAACTTGGAGTGGTATATTCGGCTTCGTGATCGTCAAATGCCTGAAATTATTGCGGCTTTTGATATGTTTGAAGGAGGAACAGATTTAGGAACACAGCCGAAACGAGCGAGACCTGACGAGTTAGATGACGATACCTCGGATGACGGCACGTTTGAAGGAAATTTGGATGAGAGATTGAAGAAAAATACTAAAGAATTGATAGCCTTGAATTCAAGGCTTGCTTCTTTGACGAAGGAGTTATTTGAAATACGTCAAAGGCAAANTTGTAAGGAAGATGTTTGTAATGAAGAATTTGTTGGTGGATGTGATGAAGAAGCAGTGGGTGGAGTTCCTGAAGAAGTCTTTGATGAAGAAGTTNTTGGTGGAGGTGATGAAGAACGAATGGGTGGAGTTGCCGAAGAAGTCTTAAATGAAGAAGGGGTTGTTGGAGGTAATGATGAAGTTTTTGGTGGCGGATTGCAAGGAGACCTCACAGCTGCCTTTGATGAAGAAGTTGTACGGGATGTAGGAGGTGGAAATCATGTTCTTGACCTTATTGAAATTAATGATGATGGAGAAGCGGAGGCACCAAAAGCATTGGTTGTCGCCCCTCTGCGTAGTATTGTTGGTGATCCTAGGTCTACCATCAATATTGACCAACTGTACGTCGCTGTCAGCGTTAGAGATAGAGCGTATAGGTTAGTAAATTTTATTTTGGTTTTATATAGTTTTATGGCCATATCATACAATTAATAAGTACATTTTTATATTAAGGATCGTCTGTGAGATAATTAGGCAGACACTGAGCACAACATCTATTAACACCTTAGGTCCTTATAAATACGTTGATAACATGGTAAGTATTTTTTTGGATTAGTTGATTTATATTGTGCTGTATTCATTTGAAATCATTGATGAACTATGTATGTGTAGTTGGTTCTATTTGCAACCACCATATTTATGCACTACGAGAAAAGGAGGACCGGGATTGTGAAGAGGATCCTTTTCAGTTCTTTATATGCGGTAAGTTGTTGTTTATAGAAATTTGTCATGGTGGTGTCATTTTACAAATAAAGTGTTAGTCGTTAGGCATTGATGATGGCTGTATTTGAACCTATTTGTAGGACCTTATAATCAGTGATTATTTGAAAAAGGATAAAAATCGACGTGTTTTCAGTCTTCACAATTACAGCAGCTGTTTGCGTGCCGAATACTTTGGCCTTCAAGACATTGCAACAGCTGACTTTGTGAGTCAGGTTTAATTTCAGTTGTGTATGTGGTTGTATTTCACATTTAGCAGGTCATGATGTTTTCAGTTTTCCTTTGTTTCTTTAATAGTAGTTGTTTCTTCCATTTTGCCATGACAATCATTGGTGGTGCTACGTAGTCAAACTAAGCACATTAGAGATATATGTTCTGGACTCTCTGCTGAAGGCTGTAAGAAACCGGAAAAAGATAGACAGTCATGTGGTATGTGTAATAAAATTGAATAATGTTATTGACTTTGTTTAAATAATGTATTGTCAACGTCTTACTGTTATTTGTACATTGTAGGGTGAAAACCTTGCTCGATTTTTTTGCTTGTTGTACAACAGACCGGAAGGCAGTATTGGACCTCTGTCTGTTGTACAAGCAAACATCTCTTCCCAACCAAACCTGTAAGCTTTAAATTCAATGATTTGTTGTTGTAAGTAATGAAGTTTTCAGAATTGGTCGTTGAGTACTTATTTATTCCTTTCAGGCATGACTGTGGAGTTATAATGTTGCAAGCAATGCAAATTTGGGATGGTTCGAATAAATTCAATGGGAAAAGCATCCCCAATTACTCTAATGTAAGGAGTAGATAACATTTTCATTATTTTTTGATGATTTCATTTCAACTGACTAGTTCAATAATTTTCTTTCAGGAGGAATTGCTTGCAATAAGAAAGCAATACGTTTATGATTGGATCTTGGATAACGACAACATAAGAATACTTGATGCGCTGGAGGTGTACGGATTGTTGTAGGACATTTGTTGTTTTATAAAAATGTAGGCCAATTTCTTTTTGTATAGTTTGTTAGATACACAAACGTATATGAATACATTGTGGAAATTACTATTGTAATAATATTATTGACTTGAAGGTTTTTATGTCAGAATATATAGATGAATTTTCATTCATGATTGATGTCGACCTTTATATATGTCGAAATTATAAAACAAGTGTAATTTTCATTACGAGAAGCTTTAGCTTTATAAAAGACCATTGTAATCGTTTTGCGGGCTTTGTAAAGGATTGCAAGAATTATGTGGCACATTTGCACGTCCTTGTGGCTGATTGGGGGAGCACCTATGCTTCAAAAAGGACCTAAGTCTTAGTTGGTGCTGATTTAGCTGTTTAAAGCAGCCTGATAATCGTTTACAGATCCCTGTAAACGATTACCCGTATCAACTTCCACATTTGCACGTCCCAATGTACTGAAGGAACCACCAAATTACACCTGAGGGACCACTGGGTGAAATGTGGGTTTTGAAGTCCAGAAACACTTGGTTTTTGCTCCTAACAATGATTTTTTGGGACACTTATGTTGATGTTGATGTGTATGGAACCCAATGATTCATTTGGAGAGCACCCATGCTTCAAAGACCACCTAATTGTCACTTGGTGAAGTTTTAGCTGTTTAAAGCAGCCTGGTAATCGTTTACAGATCCCTGTAAACGATTACCCGTATCAACTTCCACATTTGCACGTCCCAATGTACTGAAGGAACCACCAAATTACACTTGAGGGACCACTGGGTGAAATTTGGGTTTTAAAGTCCAGAAACACTTGGTTTTTGCTCCTAACAATGATTTTCTGTGACACTTATGTTGATGTTGATGTGTATGGAACCCAATGATTCATTTGGAGAGCACCCATGCTTCAAAGACCACTTAATTGTGACTTGGGGAAGTTTTACCTGTTTAAACCAGCCTGGTAATCGTTTACAGAGCCTGGTAAACGATTACCCGTATGAACTTGGACATTTGCACGTCCCAATGTACTGAAGGAACCACCAAATTACACCTGAAGGACCATTGGGTGAAATCTGGGTTTTGAAGTCCAGAAACACTTGGTTGTTGCTCCAAACAATGATTATCTGTGACACTTATGTTGAAGTTCATGTGTATGCCACCCAATGGATTCATTTGGGGAGCACCCATGCTTCAAAGACCACCTAATTGTGACTTGGTGAAGTTTTACCTGTTTAAACCAGCCTGGTAATCGTTTACAGAGCCTTGTAAACGATTACCCGTATCAACTTGCACATTTGCACATCCCAATGTACTGAAGGAACCACCAAATTACACCTGAAGGACCACTGGGTGAAATCTGGGTTTTGAAGTCCAGAAACACTTGCTGTTTGCTCCAAACAATGACTAAGTGCCAGAGTTATCTTCTATGTTAGTTGGGTGATAATGTTTCATATTAAATAAATCAATCACATTGGCTTCTTAAGTGACAAAATAAAACCACGGGATTCGAACAAAATTAAATAATTTCCAACATAACATGAACGAAAATATTACATTCAGGACATAACATTAGTCAATCACAAAAGACAATAACATTGNGTTTACAAACACAAATGCATTACAAAAGACAACACTTAACAACAGTAATCCACTAANGACTATAACATTGTCACCTACAGATAACTTTAATGCATAACAACAATTTGAACAGTAATCCTTAAACTTCTGGTTGTTTGGATGATGATGTTGATGCTTGGTCAGTTGGTGGAACAAATTTTCTGAGGATGGCTGCGACATCGACATTGTTTTCTGCCCACATCGGAAGTCGAATAACAGGTTTTGGCGTTGCCTCGACCAAGGCAAGTGTTGGAGGACCAATATCTGGTGCAAAAACCTTGACTATGTTGCGGTGAGTGATATTCAAGTACTTGTTTGTCCCAATTGCACAGAAGGAATTAACCTATTTGAAGGGAACCATAATTTATTTACTATATAAATATCACATGAAATAATTGCACGACAATAAAGGTTATGTTTTTTTAAAAGTGTAAATGAAGTAAGCAATATTTGGTTTACAAGATTTAGTATGATGACTGAGCCAACTTTAATATTGTCTCCAAATTGGGGATCCTGAAGAACTTTATGGTGCAATGAAGCCTTCATCACAGCGGATGGGTCCTGCTGACATTCAATGAATCATAATTTTATTGTGGGTCAAAAGTACCAATTTGTCATATTTAATACCTTAACAGTCAAAAACATGTCTCCCAGGCCATTGGGAGTGCACTCCTTNACTAAGCAAGCAACACATGGAAGGGTCTGCATTTTTTTAGCCTCTTTCAGTAGGTTGACGTTCTCCATTTTTCCATCAGCAACAAGTCCTACAATACTCATAATAATGTCAATAACCAAACATGTATAAAAAAACAACCACCTACTAAACTTATTTAATTTCAAAACATAACGTACCATGGTGTTCAATATACATTTGGGCCCACTTCCAACCATTGGTGTTGAAATCTCTTTCGTATGTAGCTTGAGCAACCTCATTGGCGAATTCTTGAGTNGATTTTGGTTGTTCAGTATTTTGCCTATTCAGAATGGCAGCTTGAACATTCCCAGCAGGTCCAGGTATAAGTGACTTGGAAGAATCACATTTCTTAAGAAATGATTCCAGAACATCATCATCGTANACAAGATCCTCCCATGCATCCATGATAGTTACTTTCACTGTCTGCAAGAGTTTGAAACGGATGGAAGAAAGAGAACGAGATTAGTAATTTGGTTTATGAAATTTTAAATTAAACATAATATTTACCTAGAGAGGCCCTTCAGTAGATGGAATAAGCAAGTGGGTTTGAGTGACATATATAGACACTTGTGGACCAAATGGATGACAGAAAATTTGAATAAAAAAATTATTTTATTTAATCAGTTATCCCGTTTTGGTGATGGCATTAATGATGATACATAGTTTGCTTTAGAAAGTTTCTTTCATCATTGCACAAAAAGATGAAAGTCAAAGTGAATATGCAAGACAAATTGTGATACCTGAATTGGTAGTAAAGAAAGTTTAAAGCAAAAAGTTAGTCCCCTTTCAGCTAAGAATGACATTGCATTAAATGTGGGTAAAGTAAAGTTACGTGCATTAAATGTGGGGAACGAGAAAAGACAACTTTTTTATGACGAAATTAAATGCAAGGATCCTTAGTGAAATCAAATCAAATCCAATTTTGCTTCTTCAAGTTAACTTTGATTGTACTCTGTGCCTTCCAACATACGCTTCTTCCCTCCAAAATAACCTGCTTTTGTCTCCCGTAAGGTCTCCTCTCTCTTTCTCATTACTTCCTTCAACCACCTTTCGTCGTTCAAGCACAACGGATTAATGGGCAGCTCTGGAGTTTGGTGAAGAGCACTTCAAAATCAATTAAGGAGGTCGAGGTGAGTGCATTTAGAAGGTTGGTGAGGTTCAACATAACATCATTTAAGGCACCTACTATGAATGAATGTCAATCTTTTCACTTAAAACCACAGTTAATATTATTCTTAAGGTCAACATGTTAGCCATCTACATATTTTGTACTTGTTAAGGTTTTACGATGTTCACTATTATTTCCTATGTATAATATTTTGTTCACTTAACTTGTTTGGAAACTTGTACACAATATGTAATGTTTCAGACTTTGATCACAGTTGGCTGAGTTGTTTCTCATGGATATATCCCCAAATGAGGTGTACGACAGAACACAGTCCAATGGTGATCGTGGTGAAAGCTATGACACTTGTCAGGGCGAGGAGCCTAGGATTAATATGTGTTTTGATACAATGCAAGATGCAAAGAAATTTTACACCAATTACGCAATTAGTTGTGGATTTGCTGTGAGAACCAGAACTTCAAAAAAAGATGAGGATAATAATCTGAACTACTTGAGATTAGTTTGTTCAAGGGAAGGGAAATATGTATCTGNCATCAAACCTGAGGTGAAAACACTCCCAAGTCAGACTAATCAATGTCCAGCTGGCATTACCATCACAAGAAAGGGTGATAAATGTTTAATANAAACGGTCTTCTTAGAACACAGCCACGAGTTATGCCCGAATACGTCTAAGCTAATCCCAGGGAATAGGAAATTGAGCATGCAAGCCAAGCACACGCTGCAGGTAAATGACGATGCGGGAGTTCGGATAAATAAGAGTTACCTTAGCATCGTTACCGATGCAGGGGGATTTGAAAACATGGACTTTATTGAACGAGATGCACGCAACTACATTGTGCAACACAGACGATCTTTATGTAAAGACGGTGACGGTCAAGCGCTACTAAGACACTTTTCTTCAATGAAGGATTTGAACAACGACTTCTTCTACGACATAGCATTGAACGAAGGAAATAAAATATGTAGTGTGTTTTGGGCAGATGCAAGAAGTAGAGCTGCATGTGCGGAATTTGGTGATGTGGTGTCCTTCGACACCACTTACTTGACAAATAAGTACGACATGCCCTTTGCACCGTTTGTTGGACTTAACCACCATGGTCACTCCATCTTACTTGGATGTGGATTGCTTTCTTCCGAAGATACCATGTCATTTGTTTGGTTGTTTGAGTGTTGGTTGAGATGCATGGGAAATAAGCCACCTGATGGCATAATAACTGATCAATGCAGGGCAATGGCTAATGCCATTGAACAGGTTTTCCCTCAAACAAGACACAGGTGGTGTTTATGGCACATAATGAAGAAGTTGCCAGAGAAATTTGCAGGATACAAAAATTATGTCGCCATCAAAACAGATATACACGCGCTTGTATATGACTGTGGGTCGCAGATAGACTTTGAAAATGGATGGGAAGAACTACTGATAAAGCATTCATTGGAGGGTAATGATTGGTTATGTCATCTTTATGATGAAAGACGGAAATGGGTACCTTGTTACTTAAGGAATGATTTCTGGGCGGGTATGTCAACAACACAAAGAAGTGAGGGCATGAATGCTTTCTTTGATGGATTCATCAATTCAAGCACCACACTTCAACAATTCGTGGTACAATTTGACAATGCCCTTAGAGTTAAGGCACAAAAANAAATACAGGCTGACTTCTGCTCCCTGAACACCACGGTTGGTTGTGGCTCGCAGTCACCAATTGAGAGACAATTTCAGTTGGAGTACACACATGAAAAGTTTGAGGAAGTCCAAACAGAGTTTCGCTCTCGCATGAATTGTTTTATCAAGAACACTNTTAAGAACAATTTACTTAATACGTACACAGTCAAAGAGGAACGCATGTTTGAGGGGAAATGTGCCGATAAATATTATATAGTTGAATTTGATCCACTAACTAAAAGTAACACATGTTCTTGCCTCTTATTTGAGTTCAAAGGCATCATTTGTCGGCATTCGTTGTTAGTATTTGGTCAGGAAGATGTCTNCAATGTGCCATCCAAATACATTCTTCGACGATGGAGTAAAAATATCCGTAGAAGGCACACACTCATTAGAGCAGTGTACGCTACCTCAAACCATCAACCTACAATGGAAAGATACCAACATTTGTGCAAAAAATTCTATGACATAGCGGAGGTCGCTTGTGAGTCCGAGGTTCTTTCAAATGACTTAGAAAAAGATCTTCAATCGCTTGCTAAAAAATTTGGTTGTAGTTCATCCATGTGTACTAAGATTATTACTGACGGCGATGAATTGAGATATGGATATCCACTACCCAATCCGCGTCCAGAAAATGCAGGGGAAAATGATGATGTACTTGTCCACAGCCCTTTAGCAGTGAAGCGAAAAGGACGACCTCGGACAAACAGGTTGAAGTCCAGCGTGGAAAAGAGAACAAGAAAAGGAAGAACTCCTTCAGCAAAAAAGTCTTCACCACCACTTCCACAGTACAATGTGAGTCATTATATTTTTATATATTACCTTTTTAAGAACTTCGTTTTGCAAATGGTATGCAAATGAACTTTTTTTAATTCAGGAAACAACATTCGATGACGTTACACAAAGTGCCGAGGTCGTTCCATTTACATACCAATTATCAGAGCAATCCGGCGTGGTTCCATCAGGATTTATGTCGTTGTTATCATCTGTACATAACACTATCGACAATACTCTAGGTGGTTGAATTTAACTGTATTGTTGGTTTTGGACCTACCAAGGTGAGGTTAAGGTGTAATATTTTAATGGTAAATGAAAATTTTTTGCATACACAAACTCAATGGTGCTTAATTGCTCTTTTATTTGCATGAAAAATGCAGTTGTAATCGATTACCATATATATGTAAACGATTACATCATGCCCTGCATCTTTTAAATAGCAGCAGTTTTAATTTTGTTCACCACGTACCACTAATTAGGGTTAACCGCCCACTACTCCTGTTTTTAAACTACCCATCCGCTACTTTTGTTCAACTTTCAAAATTGTTTGCCCTACCATGGCTGATCGCGCAAAAAAGAAACAAAAGGGAAGTACATCCCGTGGAGGTCGTCGTCGTCGTAGTCCGACACCATCCCCCCCAAGGTCTCCAACGCCACCACCTCCATCACTCAACAATCAACTGTTCTCCTCTGCTGCACAATATGAAAANTTTGTTAATCATTTTGTCAATCGAGGGATTTTGGAAAGCAAATACCTCGAAGAGGAATTTTTTGAGGTACGTAATTTTGATTTCTATGTCCTTTTACGAGAGGCGGGACTCACCAAATTTGTATGTTTAAGCAAACCATTCTACCACCCACAATTAGTGAGAGTCTTTTACAACAACTTGGATATTTCGAGCACGGGTGTTATTAGAAGCGAAGTGAAAGGGGTGAAAATCAGGGTCAGCCCAACTCTTTTTGAACAACTGACTTATCTTCCATGTAATGGAGTTCTTTTTGAACGGGGCGTTGTTGATGAGTGGAAGGATGACTACAACTACCTTACTGCAAGAGATGAAATTTGTAAGGACGATGCTGTCATCAATAACAGAGTGCTTGCTGGGAGGTTGAAGGTACAACCAAGAATACNNCATTACGTGTTAACAAAAATTTTAATTCCTCGTTTCACGAATATAGGTCAGGCTTCGCATGATGACATTAGACTGATATGGGCCCTTATGCAATCAAAGGAAATTAACTGGGGACATGTAATCCGCTATAGAATGAAGAAGGCATTACCTGACAACCAACTGCTGCCTTACCCTCATTTGATATCCATATTCATGGAACACTTTCATGTCCCTGTTGATGGTGATCCAACTGTCGAGGTCGAAGACAAACAAAGGATAGGATATGAAACTGTGACCTCCTTTGGCTNTGTGCAGAATGAAGAGGGAGTATGGGTTCCAAAAGACAACACACCCAATGAACAACATCACCCCCCAAGGGATCGACAAAATGAACAACCAACTTCTTCCACAACACTTAACGATGTCATAGAACGCATTGAACAACTGCAGACGTACGTTGGTTCAAGAATGGATGCCCTAGATTCCAGACTTGCTAACATTGAGAGTCGTCAACAGCAGTCTGCACCAGCCCCCTTTCATCATTTTACTTCTTAGTTATAGTTTCCTGTTTTGATGTATTTGCTTTCATTGACAACAGTTGTGTCTTTGATCAGTATTGTACTCTTTAATTTATGTGAACTTGGTTTGGCAATTTCAGTGTTTAATGAGTAATTGTGTTGTTTAATTTGTCTTCTTACATGTTACAATGACATGTTACAATTTCTTAATTAAGAATATATTTTTCATAGGTAAAAAACGCTTAAACAATACGCAAAACATCCCAAAAAGAATTAAAACACAACAAATTCTGTCAATTCACCCTTCATTCAGGACGTGGTCCTCTGTGTGATTTTTGGTGGCTCCTACAGATGGTCAGGACGTGCAAAAACCTCAGCAGGCTCGCGTAATCGTTTACACTGCAATGTAAACGATTACAATGCAGTTTTTCACACAGAACTTTGCATAACTTCAATTTTCCCAATGTTATGATCAAGTCTCCAACCCCCACCTGCATTGGGAGTCCAAAAAAACTAATTTTAAACCAGAACTAAGTCAATAAGATCCCAAAAAGAATTAAAACACAAGAAATTCTGTCACTTCACTCTTCATTCAGCACGTGGTCCCCTGTGTGATTTTTGGTGGCTCCTACAGATGGTCAGGACGTGCAAAAACCTCAGCAGGCTCGCGTAATCGTTTACAATGGATTGTAAACGGTTACAATGCAGTTTTTCACACAGAACTTTGCATAACTTCTATTTTCCCAATGTTATGATGAATTCTCCAACCCCCACCTGCAATGGGGTTCCAAAAACACTAATTTTAAACCAGAACTAAGTCAATAAGATCCCAAAAAGGACTTAAAACACAAGAAATTCTGTCAATTCACTCTTCA
>NW_014542194.1:283794-400066 GCF_000741045.1 Vigna radiata var. radiata
ACTCTTCATTCAGGACTTGGTCCCCTGTGTGATTTTTGGTGGCTCCTATAGATGGTCAGGACGTGCAAAAACCTCAGCAGGCTCGCGTAATCGTTTACAGTGCATTGTAAACGATTACAATGCAGTTTTTGACTCACATGTTTGGCTGAAATTCAGTACTAGTGTTTATGATCTCATTCAACCTTTGTTCAACCTTCCTTAAGTGTAACAGGTTCATCAAAATTAAAATTTAAGTCAAATAGTCGTTTACATCAGACAAATGACCACAAACGGCTTCGGCATACCATTATATCTAATACATTACTTTATCCTGCTTGGAAGCAAGAAAATAAACTTCAAACATTTCCATCAGTACACCAAATCAAAATACAAACCACTTAATGTCAATAAGTCAAATACATGGAACCAAACATACATGACCTCATACTGCAAGAAATAAGTTTAGCTACAACATCAACTCATTTTGGTATTCAAAATACCATACATTAGTCACTTATTTGTTTTTTCTACATCCTATATTTCCGGTGTAAGGTGTCCTCAGGGCTTGGCTCTTGTGACGCATTCTTCTTCCCATCCTCACGTACGTCTTCATTTGTGGTTCGGTGTCCATGTTCCCATCCGCTACGTTCTCCGACAGTTCATCGTGATCGGTCTTTGAAAATCCTCCCGGTTGGTTGTTAGACATTACAGTAGGGGAAAAATATGCATTCTTACTATGATCAACGTGGTCGTTACTTGCCGCTGTAGTTGTTCTTCTCGCCTTCTCTTGAGCCACCTCTGCCTCCTAAACCTCCACCTTCATTTTAAGTTCTTCAATCAAACATTCTTGCTCCTCAGCACTACGCAACATACTTTGTCTGCGTTCTCTTTTAAGTATTTTATTTTTCGCTTCTTGGTCAACATTCCTTTTTGGATGTGATTGTTTTTCCTTCACATATGTCTTCGACTTGGATGCACAACCAACCACATCATCAACAACATGGAACTGAAATTAGGCAACATATAACATGTTAGGTAACTATTTTGAATATATTAAATAATTCAAAACTCATTGAACACATCACATACCACACCCATCTCGAAAAACTGTTTGACAATGCTGCCTCCCACATTTCTATCCATCCAATGCAAGATCCTTGGTGACTTCTTAACTTGACCTTTTGCAGGTACAAAATGCTCACAAAACCATACCTAATCAACAACTAAATGTTACCACAAATTCATAAACAAATTTAAAGTATTCAATTCACCATTCATGAATGAAATCAATAAGTAATAATTACCTGCAACATGTAAACACAACCATTCACAGTAACATCGCTTATAGCTTTGCCTTTCTTCACTGAATCGGAAGCTTTGCTCAAACTTTTCACCAAATAACGATAAACTAAACTACCCCAACAGTAATTACTCAAACGACTCAGGTTGTCAACAATTTTAAACATGATAGGATACACTCGACCATAACGTCTAGGAAACAAAATCTCAGATATTCCAACCAATATATACAGGCTACAAAAAACACCACAAGGAATTTCTTTTTTATGTTTCTTCAATAAGAATTTGTAAATGAAATTCAAATCTTTGATTCCCTTACCCAAGTATTTAAAACAATTACTATTATCCTGTGTATGCTTCAAGTTTATATCATCACCCTCTGAACTCAACCCTAATCCATAACAGAATTCCTTTTCGTTCATGTTCACAACTTTATCTCCAATTACAAAACTGAAACTCGAATCTACCCATTTAAACGTTAACTCCCGCAAAATTTGACTATTCATTGTGACTTTACCACTCAATTGTAAAAACCAGGCAAAAAGAGTCTTCGAAATAAGTGACCATTGATCATCTGTCAAGTGTTCGTTCAACGTGCACATATACATGGTTGAAAAATAGTGCCGCACCGTCAACTGCTCAACCAAAACAAATCAAATGTAATAGCATAACCATATCACAAACCTAAGTAAATGGGGTGGAAAAACACACAAAAAAACATCAAAAAAACAACACAACACCCTTAAACAATTACACCAAACACAAAAACACACTACCATTAACACAAAATCAACAACTACGAAAACAAATCAAAAACCCAAAACAAATAAACACTAAACCCTCACCACAACATCCACAAAGGAAGACCACAAATCAAATACCCAAACCTAACAACGCAAACGAAAAACCCAGAAACCCAAAACCATTACCCAAAACTCCAACAAAACAAAAAAAAAAACTACCCTAACAAAAAACCCAAAACCCAACAGCAGTTACCTTTCTACAACAAAGCTGCACTTCAGGACTTTCCATCTCCACCAACCGCCGAGAACGAAAACTCAAATGGGTAACCACAACGCAGAGAACTAACTAAATGAGAGAGAGGACGAAACGAGATTGGATGTGAAATGAGAAAGATTGTGAAATGAAACAGAAAACAGAGGTAAGGATATATCTGGAATCGCAAATTTTCCAAACGCTGCTCACTTTCATTCTCAGATTTTTAAAAAAAAAAAAAAAAAAAAAAACCAATGCCAGCATGACACGTGTCTGTGTCAAAAATGTGTTAAAAAACTTGTGTTAAAGTAACGGGATCCGCTTACAAATATCACTTTCCATTCCAATTTGTTATCCCTCAAAGTTCTTCAAAGTTTCTCTTTTGAACGTATTTAGATCTATTTTTAAGTTTTCTTAGAAATGTTTCTTATAGTCAGATTTGAGAGCATTTGTATTGTCCAAACCACATTTTGTTGTCTTTGGATTTCAAAGTGCACCTTCATTTTCATAAAACATATGTATTAATGTAGGTAATGAATAGATCTTGTAAAGATGAAGGTGCATTTTGAAATCCGAAGATAACAAAATACGGTTTGGAGGATAAAAATGTTATGAAATCTTGTTGTAGGAGATATCTCTAGAAAACTTAAACAATGGCTCACAAAATGTTTACTAGGGAAACTTTAGAACAAATTGACATCAAAATTTACCTTTTGTCAAAATGGTTTGAGGATTTCGAAAGCACCTCTATCATTACAAAACATATGCACAAATGTGAAAAGCATATGAGTAACTGTTGGAAAACAATCGGTACCGATTTTGCGCAGCAGAAATAATAAAACACAGAGTACGATACAGATTGTTAAAAAGCAAAGAGCTTGTTCGGTCAATTTAAAAATGGTTCCTTTAATTTTCTTACAAATGTTTTATCAAACAGTTAATGTGCAAAAAATGTAAAGAGTGTAGGGAATAGAAAAATCACACAGAAGATTTTTATCGTGGTTCGAACTAAAATATTCTACGTCCAGTCGCATAGTGATTAACCTTTTTACTAAAATATTGTTTGTACAGATTACAAGATTTCAAATAAAGATTAAGAAACGAGAACACCTTTCGTTCGACAAATGAATGGAATAATGCAACAAGAACCTTCCTTCGACAAGCAAACTGGAAGAGCTTCCTTCGACAAACGAGCAAGAAGCAACAACTCTACCAACTTGAAGAGAACTTCTCCTACCTTTGACACACAAAGTGTGAGCTTCTCCTATTCACAAAACTTGACAAGAGCAAGAACTAGCACTTGAGAACTTCCTCAGATTTCATTATATTCTCAAATTCGCAAAGTTACCTTTTGAAGTGTTTAGGAAAAGGTATATATAGCATGCTGGTCCGAAACTGAAAAGACACATTACAACTTCCAGTGATAATCTATTATTGTAAGTAATAATCGATTATCTGCGAGATCTCGAACACTTAGGTTATCTTGACTTTTCAACCGATCGGTTCTAGTTCTTCATCTCCTTTCACCATTTGGTTTGATCCTTGATTGCCTTCTGTCGTTCGGCTCTATTCCTCACTGCCTTTGATCGTTCAGTGCTACCTACATTTCAGTCATGCCCTCCATCACTCGGCCTTCTATCAGTGTTCAGCTTTCAACAGTTATGCGTCATTCAACCTTTATTTGATACGACCGTTTGGTCTTCAACTGATGATGACCATTCGGTCTTGAACAGTGTTCACCCTTTAACTGTTGTACGTTGTTCGACCTTCATTGTTAGTGACCGTTCGGTATTCAATTGAGTTTGGCCAATGTTCAACTCTGTTCGGTCCTGTGAGTGTACGTTCGGTCTTGAACTGTGTTCGGCCAGTGTTCGTACTGTGTTCGACCAGTGTTCGTATTGTGTTCGGCCAGTGTTCGTATTGTGTTCGGCCTTGAACTGCTATACACCGCCCAGCCTTCAACTATTATATGTCATTCGGTCTTTTAGCTGTGTTCGGCCATGAACAGTGTTTTGCCTTAAGTTGTGTTTGGTCTTCATCTGATTGTAGTCGTTCGGTCTTTATATGCCATTCGGTCGTTGACTGATAATGACCGTTCAACTGTTTACTGATAGTCACCGTTTGGTCTTGTGTTTGGTTTTTAACTACATTCGGCCTTTAACTGAGAGTGATCGTTCGGTCTTATTTTTGGCCTCTTGTTCCTTTTTCTCACGAACTAACAAACAAGAATGCTTTTAAACTTAATACAACAAGGATCTTCATATACTTCACTTTGTAGCATCATCAAAATCATTATCTTCATGACACCAATGCTCCACATTGGTAACAATAACAAGCATATATCTTGTAAACATGAAGAAGTTATTTGAAATTCAGATATGGTAATTTTCGGTCTCTGAATTTCAATCACTCCTTCAAGGTTCACAAAATCTATGAATAAATATGATTAGTCTACGAGCAACAAAAGCTTAGATTTTGTGAACATGAATGTGCTAATTGAAATTCAAAGACAGAAAATTACCAATGTAGAGGTTACAAAAGATCCAAAAGTTATTTAGGAAAGGAAAACTTTGGTGAATATGTGGAGGTTACAAAAGATCTAAAAACTCTTTAGGAAAGGGAAACAATAGTGAATGAGGCGTGTTTGGTATTTATCTTGTTTTTTTGAGGTCAGAACCTTCCCATCCAGAGACTTTAGATTTCTACTAGAAATCCAAAAGACCTTAATCTTGCCATAATATAATGTCTGAAGGGGGGAAACCAATGTTAATTGACGTCGAAATTCCTTTTTTTCGACGTTAATTACTATATGACATCGGAATATTACATGTTTCGATGTCTAAATTATGACTTTTATTTACAATAATGTCATCGATTATTTTTAAGGTTAGTTTGTCTCATTTCTAACACTGAACTCTAAATGTTGAAGCTATTTTTGTACTAGTGTTAGTCAATATGGATTTCTCACCGAAATGGGAATGAGTTCGAACAATATCTATTGGGGATGAGTTTATCTTCCATTCCTAATTCTAGTTTATATTGATATGATGGTTGAATTAATTAATCAAAATTTAGTGGAAAGGTATAGTTTTGAAACTTCCTCCGTTTTGTTCTTTTTGTAAGATAATTAGGCATTTTCTTGAAAACTATAGAAGGAAAAATACATATAAATATGAGTCTTCTCAATCTAGAGGAAAAATGCATATAAATACGAGTCTTCTCAATCTGGAAACACTAGTTTATGTTCTAAAAATAGATTAATGTTGTAATACAAGGAAGCGAACAAGTTTTTTCACATAAAAATTTAGTTTGCCAACATAAAGTTGGAGCCGAGTCTGAGTGAAATTGAACCGGAACCAATTTTGACTCCCAAATTACTATAATAGAATAAGAGCTACAAATATAAAAACTCGGTGGCTAATTTTATTAAACATCATAAGCCTCTCTTCATTTTTTAGCTGAGCCTATGATAATTTTCAATAACTCTCGTTTTCATTGAAAAATTTAACTTTAAATTGTATGTTGTCTCTGATGCTTCTACTAATTTAACTTTATTCTTACTAAACCCTTACGGAATGTTTTATTGAAATTCATTTGACTAGTGGTAAGTTATACTATTTAGATGATATGGAGAATGAGAACTTATAACATATTTTAACAAAGTGTTTCATTACAAATTTCAATGCACACTATCACAATATATAAGGTTAACAAATAATTCTTCTATTAAAGAATATGCATGATCTTTTTATTCTAAAATATCTTTACATAACCATTAGATAGGAGAGAGATTATTCTCATATGCAAGTTATTTTGTAGTTCTCATATATTGGTTAAATTAAGTGAATATCGATGGTATATCTTGTGGAAATTTGGTCTTATGACTTGTACTAGCTCTTTTAGAAGTTATGTTATCATTAGAATGACTTTAAAAAATATAGGCAATGTAATTAGTCAATATTATTTAATCTTATTATTTCAAAAATAAATTTATCCATAATTTAAAAGTATACTTATGTATTTTATGAAATAAAAAATATTAAATAAATCTAACTGGCCGTTTTACTGTATTATGAAATTGGGTAATTTTGCTCGTTCGGTGTAGAAATAACTAATTATATTTTATATACTAATTATTATTATTTGTTTATAATATTTTTATTTAATTTTTTAAAAATTTCCTTAAAAATGAATTAAATAAAAAACTATTTGTATAAATAAATCAAAAGAGTTATAACATTTATTTTTCAAGAAAAGGTGTGGGCAATTGACATAATATTTTTAAGCAATCACAAAGAAAAAATAAATATTTAATTTTAGAAAATACTTTATATTAAATATTAAATGATCTTTATGGTATATCATTTTCAATCCTTATATATAAGATATTTGTTTTTAACTTTACGATCTGGTATAATATAAAAATACTGTACCCTATTTTACTACAATCCATGCAGTGGTCGCACCTCCAAACAAGTTTATCAGGTTCTATTTGCCTACTGCTAAAAGGAAGCATCACACAATCTTTGTTTCCTTCACAACACATTTAATATGAATTATGACGATTATGAAGATCATGAAGACCTACTATACAACGTTATGTTGATGCAATGCAACTTACTTTATGAGATGTTACACTGCTTTCATTTGTAACTCCTTATGAATCAAACATTTTAGTCTGAGAATTCATAGATGCATATGCACAAGCTTATAATGTATATAAGTGTTGCTTTAAAAGGTTTGAATCTTCATTCAATTCTCAAAATTCACATAGCTTTACAAACAATAACCCATCTGAACTGAATTTATTGTGATATGTGAGATCAACGATTATTTGAATCATGTTTACAACAATCTCACAAAAGTGTGGTTAGTGTGGTGCCAGTGGAGCAGGAGGTGGTTGCACTGGATTTGGAGTCTGGGGAGGTAGAAGTGGACTTGGAGGTGTCGGCACTGGATTTGGAGTCTGTGGAGGTAGAAGAGGAGGTAGGAGTGGGTTTGGAGGTAGGAATGGATTGGGTGGTAGTAAAGGAAATGGAGGTAGTAGGGGAAATGGAGGTAGGAGGGGAAATGGAGGTAGGAGAGGAAATGGAGGTAGGAGGGGAAATGGAGGTAGGCGGGGGAATGGTAATGGAGGGAAAAAGGTATCTACTGCTGAATTTTCATGTAATGTAGAAGGGTTTGAAACACTTTGTTTTTGGTTGCAAAAGCTTGGTTTTTGAATAGGTTTGAATGAGAAGAAGCCAGCTGAGAAAATGTGTTCTTCTTGGTTTGTTGTAATGAGACTGACTGAAGAAGATGTGGAAACTGAGGGCACATCACAATTTGAGTCACTGCTACTAATGAGTTTGACAGTGCAGCCTTTGATTCTCTGTGCATGCTTCCACACTTTGAATGGTAGCTTCACTTTGAATTCACCATGTTTATCTGTCTCCACTTCTTCCTTGAAACTTGGTACTGAATACCCAAATTTGCATTCTACACCAACTTTGGCACCTGTTCATGACAGAACAAAACTTCAGTCAAAAGATCAAACACTTTAAGGGATATATGATATGGTATACATTAGTCAAAAGATCAAACACCTTAAGGGATATATGATATGGTATGTGAAACTGGAGCATGTTATCAATAAGAGAATCAAAATGAACCTGAAATGAAGTGGGTTTTGGGGTTGAAATCATGTTGAGAACATGTGTCACAGTAAACAGTGCCAACTACAACAGCAGAATGGTCCTTCTTCTCATGAGCCTCTGAAACACTACCATAAGTGAGACTGAGAAACAGAACTACAAGAAACCAACACATTGTTCAAGGTTGGTTGTCTCAGAAACTTTCAGTGAGTGTAGGCCTAAAAGATGATGGTATATATAAGGATGCTCTCACACTATTTGCATATGAAATATAGTGTGATTAGTCAGAAGCAAAAGATCAATGTTCTGATCTTATAAAAAAAAGGTAAATTCATTTTTCCTACTTTTCCTTTTTTTTTTTTTCTAGAAAAGTTGAAAATAACTAGCATACTCTAATTGACTTTTGCACTAAATTGGAAAAGTTTAACATATCAATACCATATATTAATTATAATGAAAATAGGCTATATTAAGTTATTAGTTATATTTAATATTTTGTAATATATTACATTTACATGGATGTATAATAATTAACATATATGTCATATTTTACATTTACATGTAAAATTATTTAATGTAAAGATTTACTAATTATTAGTTTTTATATATTGCAAATATGTTTTGATTATAAATTAATGATCAAGATATTCAAAGAAAATCCGGAACATGTTAATCTCTAAA
The DNA here is from genome assembly GCF_000741045.1 of Vigna radiata var. radiata. Classification (NCBI taxonomy): domain Eukaryota; kingdom Viridiplantae; phylum Streptophyta; class Magnoliopsida; order Fabales; family Fabaceae; genus Vigna; species Vigna radiata. Next base: position 292,383 of record NW_014542194.1, read on the forward strand.
AAATATTAAATTATAAATACATTAATACATAATATGAATGTATTGTCAATTATATCATCAATAATTACAAATATATTTTACTATTTAATTATATTCACACATTTTCATAAAAATGGTAAGTCAACGTACATTAATTTATTGATGTATATACATACAAAATTATAAATTATTAAATATTTTTCTTGATAAAATATCAAATTTTATTTGAGGTGAACAAGTTTTTCCAGCTTCAAAATTAAATTCTTATTTAAATTTTTTTTTATCCTGTTTTACTGAATATACTAATTTAATAAAATGACACTTACCATTGTTTTAACTTAACAGAGTGTTGAGACCGAAAAAATTATCATGGCAATACCATTAATTTTAAAGTAAATTATCGGGATTAAATTAGTATTTTTTTTAAAAAAAATATTAGGATTAAAAGCATTTTTTTCAGGTATAACTTCAATGAAGTTCAATTTTGAAAATATCCAAAACTTATTCCATCTTACGTTTTCATTTTTAAAGTAAAATTTTAATGTGGAGAACTAAATATTTCAAAACAGAAACAAAATGAAAATTTTGATATTCCATCTTGAGTTTTTATTTTTATAGTAAAATTTTAATGTGGAGAGCCAAACTATTCAAAACAGAAACAAAATGAAAATTTGATAAGAACAAAGAAATTAAAAGTAATTATAGAAAATTAGAGTATAATAATTTACCAATAAAAAAACACTTAAGTCTTACAAAATCATGATTTATATCAATTATATATGGAAAAATATACATATGCACAAACACATGTATACTCACTCGTTCATATACATATAAGCATGCATGAAGTCCACACATATGGATTCACATTATTAAAATAGTCATCAAGAAATATTTATAGATGCTTTTTCGCTATTCTCTATCTAAATTTAACATTTGACACATTTTAACATCTCACGTATGCAACCTCGAGTATATGAATGGATTTAAAACATACAGTTATTCAATACTCTTACATTTTGGTTCACTTTCTGAATGGATTTAATGATACGATGAATTTTCATTCAACTTTTCAGCATTAGATGTCTTGATATAAGTGACTTATATCTTAATCCAAATTAAGAAATCTTTGTTATAACACAATCATTTTCTTAATACCTATTATGGAGAAAGGCCCAATAGTCGAGAGGTGAGAAAAGAAAGGCTCACTAACCTTCAAACTAAGACCCAATTGCTGAAGGGTCCAACAAAGATAAAAATATCTCTTCTAGAAGCTTCTAGACTTGTCAAGTCTTCGGGAATGAACAAAGAGAAGAAGAGAGCAGAGTGTCTTCTTCGTGGTAGAGAGAAGGAGCGGAAAACACACCAGAAGCTCTCAGTTGTTGATGAAAGAAGAAGAAAAAGGATAGATCAAAGCAAGAGCAACAAGAAAAGGTAAGAAAAACTTTAAATTCTCATATCTGTGAATGATCGAAATGTTCTGTCTATTACAAACTGAGTGGAAAAACTAACCTTTTAAAGGTTAGGAAAAAGGAACCGGGAAAGACACTTAAAACAAACTATCCTAACATATTACTATCACAAAATAGTAATCTTAATCGAAAACAACTATCAATAGCCTCCCCTTAAGCTGGATTGTGTATGTTTACCAATCCAAGCTTGGGAAAGATAAACTGAAAACACACACGGTGAGGTAGTTTCGTGAATATGTCACCAAGCTGCTCGCTGGAGCGGATGGGTAGGAGATGAAGGAGATTCGCTTGAATCTTCTCTCGTACAACGTGACAGTCGAGTTCGATATGCTTAGTTCTTTCATGGAAGCTTTGGTTGTGAGCAATATGTCTGGCAGACTTATTGTCACAGTAGAGGGCAACAACTGTAGTGGTCTCAACATTGAGATCTTGTAGGATGTAAGAGTCCATTGAATTTCACATACTGTAGCAGCCAGTGCTCGATACTCTGCTTCGATAGACGACCTGGAAATAATATTTTGTTTTTTAGTTTTCCATGATACAAGAGAGGATCCAAGAAAGACACAAAAGCTAGTGGTAGATCTTCTAGTATTGGGACAAGTTGCCTAGTCAGAGTCACTGAAAGCTTTGATCTGGATATAAGAGTCAGCAACAAAGAAGAGGCCTTGTGAAGGGCTGGACTTAATGTATCTGAGCATGTGTTGCAAAGCCCGATAATGGTAATCAGTAGGAGAATGAACAAATTGACTAAGAAGATTAACAAAAAAGCATAGATCAGGTCTAGTATTAGTGAGATAAAGCAGCTTCCCTATTAGCCTACGATAGGAATTTGGATTTGTCAAGTAATTTTCAGTTTTGTACACGGAACTTGTGTCACTTAGAAAGGGAGTTGTGCAAGGCTTGGATCCCACCATCCCTGTCTCTTCAAGAATGTCCAAAGCATATTTCCTTTGGCATAGGTGTATTCCTTTCTTAGATATAGCAACCTCAAAGCCCAGAAAATATTTTAGCTTTCTTAGGTTTTTGATCCGGAAAGCATTATGGAAAAGAACCTTTATATGCTCAATTTCTTTAATAGAATTTCCTGCTAAAATGATATCATCTACATATACAAGGAGAGCTGTAAAATTTGTGGAAGTTTTCTTAACAAAAAGGGAATGATCAGATTTAGATTGAGTGTAGTTAACAAAGAATAGAAAAGAAGATAACTTATCAAACCATTTTTGTTAGCTTGTTTAAGCCCATATAGAGACTTGGTTAACCTGCAAACCTGTCATTTCTCGTGAATATCCAGCCCTGGTGGTGGTTCCATGTACACCTCTTCATTTAGGTCTCCATGTAGGAAGACATTATCTACATCAAGTTGATGTAGATGCCAATTCTTTGCGGCAACAATGGCCATAATCATTCTGACAGTGGTTAGTTTAGCAACAGGTAAAAAAGTGTCTAGAAAATTTATACCTTCTTGTTGAGTATAGCCTTTAGCTACTAAGCTAGCTTTGTATCTTTCTATGCTGCCATTAGCTTTATGTTTAATCTTGTAAACCCACCTGCAGCCAATGGAGGTTTTTCCAGGAGGGAGTTGAGTTAAATGCCAAGTCCCATTATCCTGCAAAGCTTTGAGTTCTTTTTGCATAATTGTAACCCATTCATGATTTTCCTTGGCTTCATTATAAGATTTAGGCTCATTATCGGTAGAAACAACTAAAGTGTACTTTAGGTGTTTTTCAGACAAAGAGTCATAACACAAAACACTGAAAATAGGATAGGGGGTTTTGTAATTATTCTTAGCATGTAGAGAATCATATGAGGAGTGATTAATCTGATGGATGTAATCATTTAAATATCCATGGACCCTTTTTGTTCTAGTGGGTCTTCTAGAGTTGTCACCAGTATGGTCATTACTAGTGTTGGTGCTAGTGTTTTCTCTGTGATCAGGTTCCTGCTCAGTGTTTTCATTCTCCAAAAAATTTTGGGTCCCATTACAGTTAGGACCATACCAAAGGTCATTAGGAAAAACAGTTTCAATTTCTTTTTCAGCACAATTGTTCTCATTATTCTGTTGGTTTTTGTAGGGAAAAATATTCTCATAGAAAATGACATTCCTGCTTAGGAAAATTTCTCTGGTATTCACATCAAGAACAATATATCCTTTAACCCCATTTTTATATCCTAAGAAAACACCTTTCCTAGCTCTAGAATCAAGTTTATGTCTGTTATGCTCTAAAGTGGAAGCAAAACATAGGCAGCCAAAAGTTTTTAAGTTCAAATAAGTGGGAGGATTGTTATATATCAAATCGTAGGGAGTTTTACCATTTAGAACATAATTAGGAAGCCTACTTATCAAATAGATAGCATGAGAAATAACATAGCACCAATAAGCAGTAGGGGTACCACATTGGAAGAGGAGACTACGAGTTTTATTTAATATGTCTTGATGTTTACGTTCAACAATAGAATTCTGTTGGGGTGTCTCTACACAACTCTTTTGATGATCAATACCATAGGAATCATACATACTAATACAATTAAATTTAGGGCCATTATAAGATCTAAGAATTTTAATAGTTTTTCCAAACTAGTTTTTGATTTTTAGAATAAAATTCTGTAAAAGCTCTCTAGTTTGTCCTTTATTTTTCATTAAAAAGGCCCAAGTATGTCTATTGTAGTCATCAACTATGGTAAGAAAGTATTTATGTCCATGGATAGAAGATATAGAAATGGGTCTCCATATATCACAGTGTATTAATTCAAAACAGTTAGCAAAAATAGTGGTGCTATGGGAAAAAGGCAGTTTATGTTGTTTAGCATAATGACAAATATCACAAACAATTTCAGATGGCATTTGAACATAGGGAAAATTTTTACATATTTGTTCTATGATTTTGTGACCAGGATGTCCCAATCTATAATGCCATAGATCATTACTAACATGTTTACAAGAAAGAACAGTCTTAGGTACATAATGCTGGGTAAAAACAGGAAATGACTGAAGATAGTAAAGGCCTTTGCAAACATTAGCATGCCCAATCATCTTCAAGGTAGAGTTGTCCTGAATCTGGCAAGTCTTAGAAGAAAATGTTAGAATACAGTTTAAGTCCCTTGTTAGACTTTGTACAGATATAAGATTGAAGGAAAATTAAGGAATGTAGAGGACATTGAAAATGATAAAATTTTCAGAAAATTGGATAGTTCCAGCGTATGGGCTGTAACCACAGAATTATTTGGAAGTTTAACTGATATAGGTTTAATTTTCTGAAAGGTAATAAAATATTTTCTTTCATGGGTCACATGATCAATGGCCTTAGTGTTAATAATCTAGGAGAAATTACCTTGGCTGTCTCTAGGGATGTTTCTTTGAACTTGACTAATGTTGTGAGTATTCTGTGTCTGGGTACCCTCTATAAGTTTTAATAGTTTTTGCATTTGTTCGGGAGTAAAAATCTGCATAGAATTACTATGATTTTCCTGTTGGGCATTCTGTGCTTGGGTAGAGGTGGAATCATCTTTGCAAGCATTAGCATAACTCCATTCATTTTGGCCTACCCTATCCTGATTGTTTTGGTTATCATTCTTCTTGTACCATGGTGGATAGCCATGTTTAGAGTAACATTAATCAATTGTGTGATTCATCTTGTGACAATGGGAGTATTGCTTTCCATGATTGGGATTTCTCCTTCTTCCTCTTCCTTGACCACGTGAGCTAGTGCCACGGCCTTGACTTTTCCAGTTGAGCTTGTCAGATGTGTTGGCTAGAATTTTGAAAGAATCATTTTGGCCTCCCCTGTCCTGATGTTGCCTTTCTTGTTGCATAAGGAGAGAAAAGACCTTGTTGATGTTGGGAAGTGGCTCCATCAGAAGTATTTGAGTCCGAACAATTTGATAGGTGTCATTGAGTCCTTTTAGGAAGCAAATAACGTGTTCAACCTCTCTGTATTTTAGAGAGATTTTAGACAGATCACTAGTGCATGGGTTCTTGCAGGTGCAACAGGGTATAGGACTGAGAGATTCTAATTCTTCCTAAAGAATTTTTAAGTCAGTGAAATATTGGCTGATATTTCTTTCTCCTTGCTTAATAGAGTGAATATCTTGTAATAAATCTGAAATCTTGAAGTAGTATCCCTTAGAAAACCTGTCTTTGAGTTCTTCCCAAAGATCTTGGGCAGTGTCAACATAAAGAACGCTTTCTGCAATCTGAGTTGAAAGGGTCTTAATGATCTAGGACATAACCATTGTGTCACATCTCTCCTAGGCTTCAAATAATTTGTCGGTTTTGGCAGGATTTTTGATACTGCCATCAATGAATTTAATTTTGTTTTTGGAGAGTATAGCTCTTTTCAAATTTTTGCTCCATGATGAGTAATTGGTTTCAGTAAGAACCTGGGAAATGAGAGTAATACATGGATTTTCACCAGGATGAAGATAATAGGGGCTTGAGGGATTAGTGGTGGGATCTGGGTTATTTTCCGTCATGTTCAAGAATGGATCAAGATGTCAAGAACAACTCAAGAAACAGGTTGCACTTCTGATACCATATTATGGAGAAAGGCCCAATAGTCGAGAGGTGAGAAAAGAAAGGCCTGTTAGCCTTCAAACCAAGACCCAATTGCTGAAGGGTCCAACAGAGATAAAAATATCTCTTCCAGAAGCTCCCAGACTTGTCAAGTCTTCGAGAATGAACAGAGAGAAGAAGAGAGCAGGGTGTCTTCTTCGTGGTAGAGAGAGAAGGAGCGGAAAACACATTAGAAGCTCTCAGTTGTTGATGAAGGAAGAAAAAAAGGATAGATGGGAGCAAGAGCAACAAGAAATGGTAAGAAAAACTTTAACTTCTCATATCTGTGAATGATCGAAATGTTCTGTTTATTACAAACTGAGTGGAAAAACTAACCTTTTAAAGGTTAGGAAAAGGGAACCGGAAAAGACACTTAAAACAAACTATCCTAATAGATTACTATCACAAAATAGTAATCTTAAAAGAAAACAACTATCAATAATACCCTACAAATAGTTATAGTTCATACATCATTCCATATTTATGACCTTAAAAATAATGTGTTATACTTTAATGTGCCATTTTTTTCACACACACAAAATCAAAATGGTAACCATCCAAGCACACAATCAAGTTAGAGCAAAAGTACAACACTACATTTTTTTATTAAGTGCTAAAATACAACAAAGTTTTAAAAAAAGATTGTCTTAGATATTGTACATTGTCTAGTTTATTTATAATTGTATATCATTTAGATACTTATCTTGTTTGAATTTGATGTAAATCTTGTTAGAGATATTATAGTTAGTTTATATTTATCTCTTATATTTACTTAGTCTGTTTATATTTCTTATTTGTATTTTGTGCTTAGTTTATATTTCTTCTATTATAAATAGAGGACCTTATATGTATATTCAACACAAGGAGTTTTCACTATATTCAACTTGGTATCAAAGCCAGATTTTCTGATCCTTTTCTACTTTGTCTTTGTTGCTGCCGGTGGCCATCGCCACTAGCGACCCCCTAAAAGTCTCTTTTTCAACCTGTGTCTTTATACTTCAATGGGCAATCCTTGGTTTTTGTCTCGCCGGTGTCGTGGTTCGCCATCATCTGCTGTCATCCACCATCTTCGACCACCACCGTCTCTGGCCACCATCTCCTACCACCGTCGCCGACCATCATTTCCGGCCACCTGTGTTAGTTTTTTTTAACGACATACTAGTATGCAGTCGAACGTGGTCTTCTCATTTACAACACGTAGAAGCTGTCTTGCAATTACTAAGGAAGCACAAATTGTTTGCCAAGTTATCTAAGTGTTCATTTGGTCTTACTCAAGTGAAGTACTTAGAACACACTGTTTTCAATACAAGTTGTGTTAGCTTGGCCTTTTCCTACTAGTCTTAAACAGTTAAGGGGATTTTTGGGTCTTACGAGTTATTATAGGAAGCTTATCAAGGGTTATGCATCTATTGCATCTCCTTTGACAAATTTGCTCAAGAAAGACAACTTTAATAAAGATGTTGCTACTACTGCAGCTTTTGAAACACTCAAGTTTTCTTTAACTTAGATTTTAATACTCACTATTCTAGATTTTTCTACTACTTTTGTACTAGAAACAAATGCACCAGGGATCAGTATAGGAGTTGTGCTTAGTGAAAAAATAACATAGGGACAATTCAAGAAAGAAATCTAAAGAAGAATAATTATGTTAGGAAGAATAAACAAAATGTTAAGTAATCCTATAATTATGTGCAATCGAAAAAATACAAGAAAGAGAAGAGCTAATTCACGCATGAAAGATTATGTGAGGTAGAAATATTTACATAAATCTAAGAGAAAAAGAAAAAAAAAACGAATTTTGTTTTCTCTTACTTTATCTATTTGTTTTCTTTATGTAATTACTATAATTCTGTAATAACCTTTGTTTCGTATAACTTTCATTATAATAATACTGAGAGATTTTGCCAAACTATATTTTGCCTTTTTGACCTTTTTCAGTTGTTGTTTTACATTCGCAAATCAAGATTTTGTTCAAATTATATCACCAATCTACTTAATTGTTCAAGTGTTAATTTATTAAATCTATGAACCGCTCAATTTTAATGGGAACTCTTTAAGCAATCAAAATTAAAAATAACTAATGAAAAGTAACCTACTTCTAGTATTGATTCTAATTTAAATGTTCTTCTCGAACCATAAGTTTAAAAACATTTTTAATAAGATTAGAGTCCAAGTCTTCTAAATGGGGAAGAATATGATTGTAAAACACATATATTTTAATAAGAATAGACAGCTAGATTCAATAGCAGAAAAATCAGCTTCTCCTGGTTAAAGCATGTGAACATTTTGTAAAATAATATTTTGAATAACAGTTAATTCCTAAAAGAATAAGTCAAACATAATCTTATCGCATACCCTCTACAAAATACTGTACAGCATAACACTTTTTGTAGTATCTTTTACATTTTCTATAGATAAATTTTATATATTATAGTAACATTCCTTTACAATAACTGTTCCTGTAGATAACATTTTTAAATAAATTTTATTGCTGATGAGACTGACTTACTATATAATATTATTTTAAAAAGAAATGTTACTAAAGATTATTGTTAATTTTTATATCAATTACATTTAATATTTTTTAAAAATTAATTATTGTTAACTCATTTCAGACATAGACATCCATTAACTCAACTTATATTAACATATAGTTATATAATATTTTTTATATCCAAAAAAATAATAAAAATTTCAGTTATTACATATTAATATAGTAATTAGTAACATCAATTAAATATTATTCTAAAATTATGAGTGAACTTTGTGTAAGGCCTTGTACAAATATCCCTTAAGGGGTGCATACGTGGTAGCAAGGCATTGGGCAAAGTTTAAAAATAAAATTTTATTAAAACCCTTTCTTCCAAGTTCAACCCATTCCTCCACCGTCCAGACAAACACACTTCTTCTTCTTCTTCTTTTCTTTTTCTTCTTCCCTCCACCTTCCATCTACCATAACTCAAAATCTAACCGTTTGTTTCTCAAATTGAAGCTACCTAGGCCTTCCGAACTTCAAGAGGAGCATTTCTACCAATTGAATCTCCGTTTCCTCCAACGGGTAAGAAAACCCCTTTTCCATTTTTCCCTAGGGTTGTAAGCACGTGATTTCTTGCTACAAGCAACCCATTTCGTTTTCTTCCATAATCTAGCTTCTAATTGGTTCTAAAATTCATTCTCCATCATCAATTGATGATTTATAGGTGATTCTCAAATTTTGGGGTTTCAAGCAAGTGGTTTAGGGTTCTTCCTTGAGTTGGCCGTCCACACTAAAGGTAAGGGGAGCTAGTTCTACTTTTCATTTTAGTTGTGTGATGTGAACGCATGATAATTTTTGAAGTGGTATGTTGTTGGAGGCATGAAAATTGATTCTAGTTAACTTGAAATGCATGTATGGAAGGGTTTAATATGTGAATTTGGTGTGTGATGACCGTACGCTGTTTGGAATGTTTTAGAATGCTGAAATGGTGTATGTTGGAACTGTTTTGTATGAAAATTCTGTTGTGGTACTGTTAGGAAGGAAATCAAGTGTCTTTAGGGTCAATTTTAGGTCATTTGAAGGAAGTGAGGTAGTGATTTTGAGCAATTGAAGTCTGCAACATTTTTGGACTATTGGGGCAGTTTTATCCACTGTATTGTGACTTGCTTAAGTCACTAAATTGGTAAAAATAGGTGCAAAGAGGTAATATTGAGTTTTTGGTCTTTATGTTGGTGAAATTGGAGTTATTTGAAGGGAAGGGAAGTAGTGAATTTGAGAGGTAGAGGTCTGGGACTTTTTTTGAACTGTTGAGGCAGCTTAGGCAAGTTAATTATAACTTGTTAGAACTATAAAATTGGTTGATATGAGGTTCTGAATGGTAGAAGTGAAGTTGAGCCCTTAGGTTAAGGAAAAACTAGTGTTTTGAGTGAGTTTAGAGAAAGTGAGAGGGTGTTTTTGAGTAACTGAGGTCTAGGATGCAAGTGGGCAGTGGGGACAACTTGATTGAGTCATTTGAGACTTGTTTGAAGTGCTAAATTTGCTAAAAACAGTTTCTAATTGGTAAATTTTGGTTTGAGTCTCTAAGTTGTGAAATTGGAGATTTTAGGGTCTACAACAATGCATAAATACTTCATAATGTGTTTAGAAAGAGTTAGGATCACTTAAACAAGTTTAATTCAACCTGTAGGATGAATTAGGGGTGGAAGAAAGGCATAAAAAGGCCTAAAACGAAATGAGAGTGGGTGAGTTCTGCAAAATCTGCAGAAAACCTGCATAATCCACGCTGGGCGCCCCCTAAATGGCGTTGGGCGCCATTCAACACGCTGTTTCTACTGTCGTTTTTGTTTTTGACGTTTCGGGAGTTTCGGACGTCCGTTTTGGATGTTCTTTAGGTCGTTCTGGGGGTTTTTGACCCTTCTGGAGCCATTGGTGAGGGTCTTAAGGCGGTTTGAATTACTTAAGTATTGATAATTAAAAGTCCTAAAGAAATTTGTGTTAATAAGTGTTGGTTTTGTGAAAGTATGTAATGTATGAGTTATTTTTTTATGACATGGTTGATGTTGTANGATGGTGTATGGGTTTGGTATGAGACAATATAGTAAGAATGCACTTGAATGACTATGAAATTTTATGTTTGATGAATCAAAGTGGTTTATGAGGTACATTATTGATTCAAGAGGAATATCATATGATTTAAAGTGATCGGATTGAATACGAAATTAAGATCTCTCGGTGAGATCAATTAGTGTATTGAATGTATGTAAAAGGCTTCCACTATGGGGGGGTATCCCTAACACTCTAACGGTCTTTCATTCTCACTTAGAGAGGATTGACGTGTGTGGTGAGAGTAGTGGGAGGTCCTAGGGTAGGCACTATCACTAGAGGTCTATTCCGCGGTAACGGACCAGCCTTGTGTGTGGTCGGGTGAAACCCCTCGGCAATNACTTTGCAAAGCAGTAGAGGCCACCACAAGTGCACAACCCGCCCCAGCTCTATATACATTCTTAGTTCGGACGAGTCTAGAGGTCTTTATATGATAGGATGATTATTTTGATGTGTTTTATAAAATTAATGTCCATGTTTATGAGGATTCACAAGTTTACGTGGGTGTTGAGGTTCTCAGAAATATTAGATTGAATTGGATTAGGTACCCTTGGAGCAGGCGTTGGAGACTGAGGAAGATCCAACCCCTAGTACTTAGGACGTTTATTAGTTCTTATTTCAATAGCTTGTTATTTTTGGAAACACTCTCTAGGCATCCTTGGATCTTTAGTTTATTATGTATTTTGGAGAACTCTAATACTTGTATTTAAATTTTAAATTTTAGCCATATTTTGGATGACTGTATAAATTTAAATGCGGTTATCTCTATATCTTAACTGCTTTCACATATTATAATAACTAAATCCTATTATATTATATGTGAATATGATATTTTGGGATGTCACACTTTATAAACAGGACAAATATAAATTTTGTTGCAAATGTATTTTCTTAATGTATTTCTTGTTTTTTTATATATTATATTATTCTTATGGAAAATGATACTTTGACAACTTGAGATTGACAAATTTTTTACACCAATGACGTGTCACCTTCCTATTGGTTCACCTTTTTAAAAAAAAAAAATTGAAATGACGTGGATTAGTTGTGGGCACGGGTAGAAAATGGAAGCAAAGATTTTTTGAAATTCAAATTTCATTTTCAGAATGTGAGAAACAAACCCTAGTGAGAGAAAGTCTCCCTCCAGCGTCACTCGTCCCCCTTGCCACCGTCGTTCGCCGTTGAACGGCCACCAGCGCCGATCATCTTCGCGGCTCTTCCCACCGACCATCTTCGCGGCTCTTTCCACCGATCAATTTTGCGTTTCGTCCAACGTCAGTTGTCCCCCGTCCCGTTTGCACCGTCGACTACCCAAGGGCTCTACCAGCGCCAGTCCCGATAACAGCCCCCCTCCGTGCTGTCTCCTTCCGCTGGCTTGGCTTGCTAATTTGAAGGTGGTAATTTGAATTAAAACCTATCTGAAATTGTTGTAATATGAGATCTGTTAAATGTGGTTTGGAATAAAAAAAATTGAAGTACAACCTATCCGAAATCAATTGCTAAGAGAGCCCTTCAAATATGTGTTGGAAATGTGTTGGGGCATAATACTATTTGGATATATAGCTTTAGTTCATAAGCTCATTCCTTAACCATAATCGTGTGTGATACACTTTCGAACCTTAGAACCGTTAGTGAACTATATTAGTACAACATCAGTTTTTTTTATTGCAAAACCAGCTTAGTACAACTGTAAACTGAACCAATCTCATCAACTGTTGCATTAGTAATCCAGCCTCCTCCTTTGATTGTCTTGTAGAACTATGTTCTTTGCTAATTCTAAAGTTTGCCAAAAGATGGGTCAGAATGAAAATTCGAAATGATAAAATTTGTTAACCTGAAAGACTAAATATGTAGATGAATTGAGTGAGTACAATTTATATTACTTCTCAAAGTATCGGTCCAAGTTGTGCCACTGAGTTTGGGATGTATAAAGTTGTGGTAAACTAACAGTTGGAAGTTGTCCTGGTCAGGAAGGCCCCTTGTTAGGAATTTGACTAAATTCAATAGTTACCTCTTATGAGCAGCAACAGTTCTGAGAAGTTCATCCATATCCTTCCATATCCTTTGACACCAAATCTTGCACACTCACTAATGGAAGAACCTCTTCTTTTAAGTGTTTAATACTTTTTTCTGAAAGAGATTCCATAAGACTAAAGCCCTTGACAATCGTGATTGGAACTTGAAATGCTAAAATACCAATTTCATTCCCCTTAATGATAGCACCAGATACAAACCCTCCACCACCAACCAAGAGTGTCGAAAACATCAATACCAGCTCTACCCAGGCGTAAACTGACCTCTAAGACCTGAAATACAAATATCTGAGTACATAGCTTCAATTTTACATATCATTGTTTTGAAAACCACCATTTGACTGTTTTTATGCTTGTAACATTTCTGCAGAATCCTATATGTGTTGTTTTAAGTGAAATTTTTCGTTGAATTTGTTGGGAGATGAGTTTGGCTAACTAGCACTATCTAACTAGTTGAATTTTTAGTTGAATTTTGTGATATTCTTATTTATTATAGAATTGGTCAGTGGAAACAGTTTCAGGTTATATAGCTCTGAATGATAGTTATTGTACAAGTACTAGGTTCTTCATATTTCCTTGATTTTCTGACCATTATTGTACATATTTGTTGCATCATGGTCGGATAAATAAGATAATTGGTACCACTTCCTGTCATGGTTCATCATGGTCATAAAATTGGAGGGTTTGTATCTGGTTTTGTGATGAAGGGGAATGAAATTGGTATTTTAGCATTTCAAGTTGCAAACACGATTGTCAAGGACTTTAGTCTTATGGAATCTCTTTCAACAGAAAGTATTAAACACTTAAGAGGTTCTTTCGCAATAAATTCTTATTAATAATTTCCTTAGGACCTCAACATTATGCTGTTATAATTTCCTCACAATTCCAAATTAAATCATCAACAGTTAACAACATCAATATTGCTTTCAAATTTCCATGATGAACATATCTCACACTTGATCAAGAAGCAAGCCAGTACAAGCAAACATTTCCATGTATACAAAAAAATTACTAAAAACTAAAGAGAAAAACCTTAAATACCTTTGAGAAAGCAACGGTAAGACGACGGAATGAGAAAACAAGCCAAGCCGGCGGAAGGAGATAGCACGGAGGGGGGACCGTTATCGGGACCGGCACTGGCAGAGCCCTTGGGTCGTCGACGGTGCAAACGGGACAGGGGACGACTGATGCTGGACGAGACGCGAAGATGATCGGTGGAAAGAGCCGCGAAGATGGTCGGTGGGAAGAACCGCGAAGATGATCGACGCCGGTGGCCGTTCAATGGCGAACGACGGTGGCAAGGGGAACGAATGACGCTGGAGAGAGACTTTCTCTCACTAGGATTTGTTTCTCACATTCTGAAAATGAAATTTGAATTTCAAAAAATCTTTGCTTCCATTTTCTGCATGTACCCACAACTAATCCACGTCATTTCAATTTTATTTTTTTTTCAAAAAGATGAACCAATAGGAAGCTGACACGTCATTGGTGTAAAAAATTTGTGAATCTCAAGTTGTCAAAGTATCATTTTCCTATTCTTATTATTAGATGGGGTGGAGCGGCACCCAAACCCATACCTGTTTGGATTTGGATTTGGATTTGGATTTGGATGAATGTGGTCTAAACGACAATCTCTGCTTCGTTTCTCCTTCTTATACTTTCTTGTTTCTTCTTCTATTCGAGTTTGGCGCCAAGAAGAAGGGGTTACTGTGAAACCCTAACCTAATCATGCCAACGAGCAGAGGTTCTTCAGAGGCCAAAAAATCGACGGGAGGCGCTCCAATTTGCCTATCATATGCGAATTATGCCTCGGGGACAACCCCTACGTTCGAATGGTTCGTTTCTAATATTTTTATTTCCAGAGTTTATATATATATATATATATTGGAGGTGATTGTACGATTATGAATCACTTGTCCTAGGAATGATACTTGCTTATTGTGTTTTGGTTGGAGGAATTGAAAGGCTGAAGGAGCATATGAGTTTGATTTGGTATATGGACTTTCGTTATGTGATAAGAAATTAAGAATTGAATAGTTTTATGTTCAATATCCTGAAGAATTGTGGATTGGTTTTTCCAATGCTTTTTGAATGGAAGAATCATTTTATGGTTCCTTATTTGCTTAGAGATTCGGTAGAATTTGAGATTGTTGGAAATTAGCTCAGTGAAGAACTGTGTTTGTCTCTTAAATTGCATAGTTGAGTTTTGGAAAGAGGCTTGGTGGTTGGGTAGGATGACAGTCAGTGGCAGAGCTTGACAAGAAATATTGTTGGGGTCAAAATATTTTTTACCACTTGTATACTCATGTTTGTTATTCAATGAAAAATTGGAAATTTTATATCTGTTGATATACTCATTTTATGTTTTTGTCTTTCCCACAAGCAGAAACAAAGGAAATTATATCTTTAATGTTGCAAGAATTCTGCTTTGACTCTGCTGTGGTACACCATTATGATCTTCAATTTTGTTATAACTCTATACAAAATTTCCTAGTTTCAAACATTTTGCTCTTGCTTTACAAACCCTTTGTGCTCTAATGGTCGCTATATCTGTAATGTGCATCAAGTATTGTAGTAGTTTTTGGAATTAGATTATCAACAACATTTGTTTTCACATGAATGTTAGTTTCACCATGCAAACTAATTTGTGGTCGTTTATTCGTTTCAGGTATTTATGTGATGAGTTGAGGTCTTGTTCTTGTGGGCTGTCTGATCTGGTTTCCTTTTAAAATCATCTGCCAGTTTGTCATGATGATCAGTCAAGAGATATATATGGCTGGCCCATGTTTGTGAATAATAATTGAAGTTTTAACTTTTAAATAGTCGTGCTTCCAGGATTATTCATTTCTACTGTGTTGTTTGACATTGTATTTAGAACTTTTTAATGTTTTACTTTTAAACAGAATTGTGTTTTATTTTTATAATGTTGCTAAAATTGTTACTAAAAACTTTAAGAAATATTTTTATAATGTTAGTTTTTTAAATAAAAAGTTTACTAAATATTTTTATTAGTGTTTTAAAATTAATATGTTTTTATTAAATAAATATTACTAATTTTTTAATAACATTTTTATTAATATGTAAAAACGTTACCTAAAATCATTAGTTACATAGGATATACTTTTATAAAATGTTACTAAATTATTTTAGGAACATTCGATAAAATATTGAGTAACATTTCTTTATGTTTTAAGTAATTTTTTCGGTTTAAACCCTTGAATCGTCCCTATTTTTGGGTCACTTTCTCAATTTCATTCCTCTTTTATTAAAACTTTCAATTTGGTCCTTAAAAGAGTCAATTTTAATCAAATTGACCATTCCCGTTAAAAAAGTTAACGCCGTGAAAATTTTAGACAGCACAGAGGATGAAGTGTTGATGTATGCACAGGTGGCCTTTGTAGTGATGAATCGTGTCAATGATTGGATGATACGTTGAATTTGACACAAATTAGAATTTAAAATAGATTGTTAAATCTGATTAGGGGATTAGGGTGAAAAACTGAGAGGAAAGAGCATCGGAAGTTTGCGCGAAGTCATTAACAGAGAGGATACAATCCAATTTGCCTGAGGATCAACTAGTTGTCAAATGCCCTAATCCCCTAAATAAAAAAAGTATCAGCAGAACATAAAAACATAGTCTGTTACAGTAAACCAAAAAGAAGAAAAGGATTTAAATGAAGGTGTGAACAGTAAATTTAATGGTGGCCAGAGATATCGCCGGTGACTCCATGGCGGCCAGATGCATCCAGGACCAGTCCCCGCTGCACCTTTTCATGGCCACCAGAGACGCCGTCGGCGACTTCAATAGTGATCGGAAACCACGCACCCGGCACAGCATCGCTTCTTCCATCCATTTCATTTGAAACGCAATCTCTCCAGATCTCCATCCTAGCCACTGACGCGATCAATTTAACAATCAGATTTAATCCTAATCCCCTAATTTAACAATCTATTTTAAATTCTAATTTTTGTTCAAATGCCAAGTTTCGTCATATCTCATCACTACAAAGGCCACCTGTGTATACATCAACACTTCACCTTATGTGCTGTCTAAAATTTTAACAACATTAACTTTTTTTAACGGAAAGGATTAATTTGATTGAAATTGACTCTTTTGAAGACCAAATTGAGAGTTTTAATAAAAGGGAGATGAAATTGGGAAAGTGACCCAAAAATAGAGACGATTCAAGGGTTTAAACCAATTTTTTCTAATGTTTCTAGTGTTACTATCTGTAATATATAGTAACGATAAGTGTTTTAGTTTATTTATTTGAAATTTACCTAATATTCTACTTTTTAGTATAAATTATTACAATTAAACTTTAATTTGATTTCAATTAAAATATTATTATTTGGACTTGAATTTTAAATGTCATTTTTTTACAAGATTACCTGACTTTTTGTTTGTATATATCTAAAAATTTATATTCCAATTTTCATTTTTAAATGTTAAAATTTGAATATTAGAAATTATAAAATAAATTTGAGGAGAATGAAAGGCTAGAAAAATTTACTTTACACATAAAGAGCACGAAAGTAAATCATTTCAAGTGGAATCAACGAATTTTTTACCTAATTTAGTTATTTTCGTTTAAAAGTTAAAAGTTAACGATGATGGATACTCCAAATCACCAAGTTATATTATGTTGAAATTAGTCAATACTTAACCTTTAGGAACAACTTGATATAGAAACCAAAGTCTCTAGCATTCCAAAAATATAAATTTTATTTTTAATTTTTCATGTTTAATTTATTATTTTAATAAAAATAAGATTTCTAGACTTTTTTAAAACGTGTTGTTTTGCATGTGTTTTAAACAGAATGGTCCTAATGGAACAAGGTTAAACGCTAATTTTCTTAAATTAAAACAATGTTGTAAAATTACCACCTTATTATTTTAATGGAATACTATATTGTCTTTATTAAAGATTCTGATAAATAAAATTTATTTAAACTTTTAATAGTAAAATTTAGCAAAAATGTATCTAATCTGTAATGTTATTTTTTGAGGGAAAACAGCAATATATTTTGAAAAGGTCTATGAAAATCAAACATAAGAATATTTTATTTTCTAGAAACGTGTATAAGGATTTTAAGAAATGCAGATAACAATTATAAAAATCATTGCTCCAGTATTTTTCAATATGGAAAACAAATTAGTTTTCTCCAGGTCTCCTTAAGCAACCTGAGTGCAGCCTAATCTAAAATGAACATAACTTACAATCAGTTCCCCACAATTTATGATATAGTCATAACTTATAATGTATAATAAAATCACAACTATAACTGTGCATTTTCAGAACAATTCAAAGATACAAATCACACAAGTGATAGAAATTTAAAAGATTCACGATGTCAAAATCCTCATATTTATTACTAATTACTAACATAGCAACAATGTGTATTTTTATTTCCTTAGTAGCTACTTTATCTGCAACATATCCTTCTTCATGTCTAGTTATTTATATCATAACCATATGTATATTGTACACTATATAAAGCTCATTCAGATAAATTTCTCAATAAATATTCATAAAAAGAAGAAAATAATGAAGTAATAAGGTAAAATCACCTCTTTAACTCTTTTTATTTTCTTTTTTTACAAATATCTTTAAGAAATTTTTACACATTGACCGGTAAGATCTAGTTAATCAAGGAGAAGTATTCTCGGAAGGAGCAGCTGTGCCAGGGCTGTGAGGTGGAGGGAATAGAGGTGGGAACAGTGGAGGGAAAGGAGGAATAGGGAAAATTGGTGCTGGTGGTGGAGGTGGTGGTGGTGATGGAGTTAAACCTGGTATTACTATTGGTGGTAAAGGAGGAAAAAAGGATGGCGGTGGGCTGGGTGGAGGCTGGAATGGGTTAGGAATGAGGGGTGCACGTGGGCTTGGAGGAGGCTGGAATGGGTTAGGGATGAGGGGTGGTGGGCTTGGTGGCTGGAATGGGTTGGGAATGAGTGGTGGGCTTGGTGGTTGAAAAGGGTTGGGAATAAGAGGAGGTGGTTGAAAGGGGTTTGGAATGAGGGGAGGAGGCTGAAATGGATTAGGAATCAATGGTGGTGGAAAAAATGGATTTGGAGGAAAAAAGAAATCTTCAGCTAAATCTTTATTTGATTGAGGTTTGTCTGAACTTTTAGTTGGATTGGATTTGAACACTGTAGTTTGAACTTTTGGTGGAATTTTTGAAAAGGGTTTCACAGAAACATGTGGATTGGAGTTTTGAACACTCTGTTTTTTGTTACAAAAGTTTGGCTTTTCTACAGGCTTGAATGAGAACAACCCTGCTGAGAATATGTGTTCTCTTTGATTTCTTGTCTTAAGACTCATTGAAGAAGAGGTTGAAACTGATGCCACCGCACATTGAAGCTCACTGCTATTTATTAACTTGAAAGTACACCCTTTGATTCTCCTCACATGTTTCCTCACTTTGAAAGGTAGCTGCACTTTGAATTCCCCATTTTCATCTGTCTTCACTTCTTTCTTGAATCTTGGTACTGAATTCCCATCTTTACATTCTATACCTACTGAGGCACCTGCACAGGGAGTAACCAGACATTAGCCACCAAATTCAAATAACACCTTATGGGTATGACATGATATGATATGAAGCTGAACCAGGGATTCAATAGAAGAAGCAAAAGGGACCTGAAATAAAATGGCTTCCCCTCGAAAAATCCAGTTGAAAACATGTGTCACAGTAGACAGTGCCAACCACAGAAGCAGAAGGAAGCTTCTTGTCATGGTTAGCCTCAGAAACACTACCGTATGTGAGGCTGAGAAACAGAATTACAAGGATCCAAGACATTATTCTAAGGCTTGTTGTCTGAGAAACCGTGTCTGTGAGTGAAGACCAGTTGGTGGTTGTGCTCCCAAATATATAATGAGGCTCACACTATTCAATTATAAGCTCTTATTCCTCTTTACTCTCTTTTTCTCTCTATGATAAAGACAATTGAAAAAAGATGTTGACCAGGAAAAAGGCTATAGTAGTTCAATCATGCAAAAACCACCATTAACTGTGTGAAGAGAAGTGATTTGCGGTTTGTTTTAAGACTTTGCTGGGGGCGTAAAAGTTGGACACAGGTAAGCTCTCGGTTTCTGTTTGATAAAAAGGAAATCTGTAGAAGATAATGATGCATAAAACTAATATGATAATATGATAATACACTTTGGATAGTATAATAAAACAAGAAAATTTGCTTGGATGTTTGTTCCTTTGTTGGTGTGTGAAATGCCAAAGGCTGGGTCCTGTTGGTTCACGAGACTTTATAAGAAGGTAACCAAACAATTTGTGAGAAGGACATTTGACACAACAGATGACAAACACGTAGGAAATATGTCTTTGCTGGAGTCACACTGAGAGCCAAGACAATGCTTAACATGACACCTGTGAAATTGTAGATGTCAGAGGCTAAAGAGTTTAGACAAACCGATGAACTGTGTTAGGATGTCCTGTGAGGTGCATTATTTATGTGATGCTGCATGTGACAATGCTACTAAAATACCACTAAATTATGACTGTTTGAAGAGCTTACGAAGAAACATTTTGTCTTCAAGTCAAAAGTGCAGTGCAATAATTAAGTGGGTTTGATGCAATTTATTTTGAGCAAACTGTTTACTGTGGTTAATTGGACTTTTTTACATAATCATTTTTTAATCAGGCAATTATCTTGAGAAGAAGCTACACTTCTATGCAATCGTGATAGAGTTCACTAGTACAAGGTTCTTTTATCATTTGATAAATCTATGTATATTTGAAATTTATGCATGATTTTCATATTATCTGTGATTGTGATTGTGATTGTTTGGATGAGTTTAGTGTTTTCTTATGATTCAAAAGTCAGGTTTATGAGATCGTGAATCTATGACTTTTGTCTATATGTTTTGCTGCTTTTTCCATAAGTTTAATAATTTAGATATGAATAAAAATAACAAATTCATTAAAGGACATGATGTTCTCTTTTAGAGATATTATTATCGCATAATTCCCTTAATTACAAAATTAAACTCTTCTTCACATATGGAGTGTTTTGTATTTATTAATAGAAAAATTATATTACATTGAATGAAATATATATTTATATTTTGAAATATTTATACATTAATAATGTTTATATAAGGAGTTTTAATGGTCATAAAATTTTACATTGGTAACTTAGTCAATAAAAGGGACTTTGAAGAGATATCTTGGAGTTTAATAGAATATAATTAAAAAATATTACCCACTTTTGTTTGTTATTTTCTTTTAAGTTCATAAATATCAACCAATAATTAGTTTATTATGTGTATATGAAATAATGAGCGATGATACATAAACACCTTAATTTTCTCTACACTTATTAAATGTAATATAATTTATAAAAGAGTGAAAAAGATGCGAAAATAGAGTTATGTTTTAGTGAAAGGTAAGCGAGAATGGGGATAGTTAAGTTAGAAAAGAGTGATTATATAAGTGTATGAAGTTGTCAAATTTGAGGAAGTCGTTGTCTTCACGGGTGTTTTTGATTCCAATCATAGCATGCCCACAGAGATGAATTTCCTTGTGCATGATTAGGAATTTTGGGGCCACCATTGTCTTATTATTTCTTTTATCATACAACTAGACAAAGAAAGAGAGGTACCCACTTTACCATATATTAGAATTTTGAAGTTCTAGAATTTCAAATTATATATTTCAATCTAGATTCACACCCTAAAATTTTTATCATTATTTGTTTTGGCATAAACATTCATAAAAGAAGGAAATGTACCAATAGGCATAGTGATCAAATTATACTCGTAATGCTAACAAAACATAAATTGTGGGACATTGTAATAATTCCTAATTCAATCCAACTTTACAATTGAAGGTAAAGTGTCAAATAAAGCAGTCTAATTAGCTAGAAGATCAATAATCTAGTACTTTTGATGTGAACTATAATAGTAAAGTTTAAACCAGACCAAATTTTAATGATTTTATTTCAACAAAGTAAGAGATGTGTTACCATGGAGTTACCATGGACTTGAGGCAGGTGGGGTGGCATGTAGCATGGGTAAAATAGAGCGGGTGGATGTGCATGAAAGTGTCTCTCGACCACTCGGTTATGATTACCGTTGAGTAGAATTAAGATGTAATTAATTTCATAACGATCACGGTTAGACGGTTAAGATTTGTATTAATGATCATTAAGAGGTAAATCAATTGATCAATTATAAACTCTATGAATTTACTTTCAGGTAAACTTTTTTTGATATTGAGTTATTAAAGACCTAGAGAGAAAAATTCTAACTTAAACGTCAGAGTGTACTTTGTAGGTCATCCTTCCTAACCGATCAGTTGATTGGAGAACGAAACAAGTACAAGATGAATTCACGAAAATCTAACCTTGGAATGACAAAAAAAAATAAAGGAAAAACATGGGAAATCCAAGTTTGGAACTTGTTAGCATAAACAATCAAAGAAAAAGTTATCATCATTCTCTCGAAGTGATCCACAAAGGTTACACATAAAACTAAGAGTTATGGTAGAAGATTGGATATGATTATCAATAACAATCTTACGATGAAGAAGTTTTTCAAAGAACCAAACTCATGACTAAAAGTATATAAGAACACCAAATAAACTTATCCCGTGAATGGACTCCATTATATCTAGGAGATAACTCTCCACTAGTTTCACATTAAGAATACTAAGACATTCAAAGTCTAAAAACATGGTATTTAACATAAAAAGTCACCATATTGTAAATATGATAAATAATCGTAACATGAAGCAAAGAACAATGAATAAACTAATTAATATCATTCAATAAATTTAAAATTTGTATGCAATATATAGTTCCTGCAATCATAAAGTTTACTCTTTTTTAAAACTAGAGACCTTTTTTAGAACAATAAGTAAAACTGAAAACTAAAAAGACTATTAAACCTTTAAAAATATCTTTTTTTTTAAAAGATTTTGAATTTTGTTAAAATTTTTGAAAAACTATTCAACGAATTTTAAAATCTGTTAAAAAAATCTTTGAAAAAATTTCAAAATTTATTAAAAAAATCCTTTAAATATTTTTTTTAAAGAATTTTGCATAAATTTTAATTAATTTCAAAATTTATTCAAAATTTGAAAAATCTTTCAGTGAATTTCAAATTTCGTTTAGTTTTTTTTTTTTAATAAACTTCGAAATTCATTAAAAAAAAAGTAATGAAGCGTAAGATTTTTTAAAATATAAAAGATAATGTTGGAATTTTGAAAAAATATGGGGGTGCAAAAAGAAATATGGGTAGTATAAGGAGAAACATTGAGAATTTTGGTCCATTATAGTAACTTTGTTTCCTCTTAAGCCTTCCTTCTTAGGAAGTTTGTTCCTGCATGGAAAATTCATAGTAGCATTCTGGCCAATGACATTTGAAGGCACATCCTATACAAGAATGAGCAGTTATCAACTTATATCACGCATGGATGGCTATACCATTATACTTTATGTTTTTGACACATACATATATATATAAGCTTATGCTTTTAATATTCATCACATGTCACAAACATAACACTGCCACGCTGCTTCATCTCGCAAACTGATGCAGCATCCATGATGGTATCAGAGTTGTCGTACTAGGAACTGCTCCTCCTTCATCCATTTCCTCCACTGCTCCTACTGCTTCTGAATTCTCACTGCACCATTTTCACACTTGTTATAATCCCAAAACTCTATAATATATACACCACCAAGATTGAGTGTATGTTTGTTATAGATGGTGAGAAGAGAGAAGAGATACATACGCAGGTGTTAAAGAAGGAATAAGTCTATGATGTAGTTGTAGTTGTGGAGGACATTGTTGTGAACGTTCAGCCACTGCCTTTCCTTTGTCCTTAATCTACTCATCAATGTAACAAACATGTCAATCTTTTTTAAATTGTATTTTGACACGTGTACAGTATTAAAATGGTGTCAAAAAATTGGTGTCAAAATATCATTTTCCTAATACAAAACTCATATACCTTCTTTGTAAGCGTCCCATTTTGCTCCTGCAGTTGCTTTGCCTGTCACATCCACACCATACTTTGTTACTATTATATGCAACTATAATTATTCTCTCACTCACCCTCTTACCTTTTTCTGCAGATCTGAGATCGATTCATTCATCACTTGGTTCTGCAACAACAATCATAATCATCATATCAACATTAGCAAAACAAATGTATTACTTTTTGAAATGCATTTGTTTTAATTTTCTTATTTGTTTGACCAAATTTCACCTTTCTAGTTCGGATGCGCTTTATAGCTGTGTCAAGCTGATGCTCCAAACTCTGAAGCTCTCTCAAGCTCAAGGGATCCAGATCTTGTCCAACAAAGTTCCTATGTTCAGGTTATCATAAGTTATTTCTAATTTTTATTGTGTCTGAAGAAATTTGAAAAAATCACCTAAAATATTGGTGTTAAATTGGTAGACTTTTTTTCTTAGAAATCATCATTTGGAAAAAAAAGAGCAAAAGGGTGTTTTTGGTGAGAAGAGAAGAGAAAAACGTTATAATTAATTGAAAGACTAGCAGCATAGCTCAAAGTTATTAAGTTTATAGCAGAAGGATCAATAGTGTACCTTAAGTTTTTCTCTAAGACTTCAACTTTTCCGGTGAGCTTGAAGCATTGCAAGGACCAGTTGCCCTACAATAGAATGATACTGATGCTCAGAGCATACGTATACACACTTAATTTCAAACTAACTTCAGCTTGTTTTTTTTCAAAAGAGTAATAATATCATGTCATTTCATACAGAATACAAGATAAAATGATCTTAAAAGAATAAAGTTTAGTAATTTTTTAATAAAAAAAATAAAAAATAAAGATAATATTAAATCAATATAAAAATTTTAGTTTTGTCAAACAATCATTATATTTTTTAAATAGAAACTTTGATGTGTTACAAGTCACGAAAATATATATATATATATATATATATATAAAGTGGAAATACTGGACTAAAATCCACAATTAAAAAAAATATTACGTAAATCTAATAAATATGGGAAGTTATTTATATCAACATTGATACGTTGACACTCATTTTTTTTATACTACCATTCAATTAAATTGATATTTTATTAGAAAAAGCTTGTGTCAAATGAATTTTCCTGTTCATTTTGCGTAGAAAATCATACCTAATAAAGGAAGACATAGCATTCCAACATAAGGCATTGGTAGATTATTAATGCAATGCTAAAATATCTTTTCAACAAAGTTTACTAAAAGAATCATTTTCAAAGAGACCAGGTGACATTTTTAAATCATTAAAAGTACTTTTTAATGGTGACTATATAAGTAATCATTACCAAAATAATTTTGGGACAACCTTTCATTAAAAGAGTGGTTGTGGCAAACATTATAATTATTTTTTAAGTTGGGACAATGGATTTTCTACTACAATTTTTAGTCTCTTTGGATATTCATACTCCACCTGTCAAATTGTAGTGGTTGGATGATTTTGTTTCCATATCTTAAACAATCTTTGAATGTGTTATTTGCATTATCTACAATCATCATTTAGACAAGTTCTTCTTTGACTTTTCGTCTTTCTTGAATATCCTTAACCTCAAATGTATCTTTAACATTCTCGATGTTTTAAGGTGAAACTTCCTTATATAGAGAATAAACTTAACCTCTTTAAGTGTAATTCAGTTTCGACATTAATTTTTTTCTTTTCCAAGTTCTCTTAGGAGAGAGAAGCTAACATGAGCATCACTGTATCTTCATCATTTACTTTGAGCCATACATATTGAAGCTCCATCAAGATTAAAATAAGCGTCATATAATAAAAAAGAGTTTTCTCTCTTTCTTAATTGGGTTTCTTCCTCAAAGATAAAAACATTATTTATAAAAACTTTTTATATCGGTTATAATTCACCATATATAAAAAATGGTACAATAACAAAACTGTAAATAAGATAACACTTTTTATACTAATTATAATTATAGCTAGTCTAAAATATAAATTAGATAACAAATTTTATTTCGGTTATAGTTTTAATCGATATAAAAAGTAAATGCGATGACATTTTTGTAATAAATAGAAATTTTTCTATATTAACTCTAATTATAACATGTATGTAGTTTTTTTTTTTCTTTTTATAATCTGAAACCTACAAACTCTCCAACTTTCAAAATTCTAGCAGTAGAACCACACATATTCCACCACTAAGAGGTCACCACCACGACACTAACGCCGACAACTGTTTTCGTGAGTTCTTTTTTTTTCCATATATCTTATCTACCCAAATGTCATCTCTTGTCACTACGCCACTCCTCCATCCAGCCATGGTCATCACCCACAACTTCGATTTCCAACAATGTCCAACCACCAAAAGATTTTCAGATTCCCATAAAACAAAACAGTTGTTATTCATATTTGATTGCATTATTTTTCTTCCTACCATTTTCATTCTTCATCCTTTAAAATTGACAACTTTCATTGATTGTCAATGCACAATATTCATAAATTAATACCAGATGCTTTATTTGATTTGATTTAGTCCATAAAGTAACAATCACATAGTTGTAGGGGAGAGAATGACAAATTGAGAGTTGGTGTTAGGTGTGTAGCACGGCAACAAAGTCTCATACTCTGATTTCAAGCTAGAGTATGCATCTTGGAGTGTTTGTCACGATCTCTCATGCATTTTTTACTAGTACTATGTTTGTGGTATATTACAAGTCTAGATGGGTAAATATGTTGAAGTTTTCTTTTGGTGCCATAGATCTTATAAACCTTATAATTACAGTGCAACATAATGTTTAACCCTTTTTTCACCTGTATGCTTGTTTTGTTTCAATTTAGCATTTATAATCTTTTCACCATTCAAGTTCTGTTTCAATATGTTTGAATTTAGTATATACAACCACTTTCATTTTTTTTAATACGTAACACTTTTTATACCAGATCTATAACAAGATTAGAAAACATTTTTAATCGGTATAAGAATGTTTTTTCGCACTAGTGTTCAATCCATTTCTGGTGATTTCATCAATTGAGCATTTTGTAAAGGTAATTATGGTAGTGACAAGAAGGAGAGGTCATTTACTTCAAGTTTTGTCCCCTTGAAGTGGAGAATTGATAAAAGGATTTTATTTCATAAAAAGTGACATTCATAGTTATAATGATATGGTGACTCTCAAGATGAAAGTATGTGCACCTCATTTTATTAGAAGGATAATCAATAATTCGACATTTAAAAGCTCCAAAATCTAATTTACTATGATTAGAATGAAAAAAATAGTATATCCATAGACTCAACAAGGTAGACTGACACTGATATAGTATAGGAAACAAATGACAATAGAAAACTAATAAGAAATGGAGTCATGTGATCAATAGCTTTAGAATCAAGAATTCAAGTTGAGACAAAAGCTAATAATATTGAAATTACTCTTACCCTTTATGGATAATGTATATGATGCAAATGACTAGTCATTAATTAAACCATTCTTCTCAAATGATTATGTTTCTCTCTATAACCTTTCATAACAAATATTGAATTAAAACCACAAAAATAAAGACATAACAAGAGATCATTTAGCAAAAGAACCAATAAATTCGTATTCATATCAAAGTCAAATAATATGTCACCACCCTTTTAAATGGGTTTAAGAGGTCACGTTGACCTTATTTGTGGCAGCAACGAATGGGATTTACAAGCCAAGGTGTGTGGACTACACGTATTGATAGTATTGGGATGTTTGATGATGTGTGGGCTACACGTATTTGTAATTGTTATCAATGACAATGGACAACAATGGTAAGGGGTAACTACTAATGTGTTGGTGATACCAAAATCGAAAATTTTGATACCAACTTGAAATATGTAAAGAAACAAAAAATAATTACTTATAAAAACTTGTGTGTTTTTTGTGACTTTTTAAAGTGTCGAGAGGCAAAGAAAAGGGTAGTTTTGGACATAGGAATTCAGCTATAGTTCAAGACACGTGTTAAGACACTTTTATGGCTTAAAACCTTCATCATTTTCATCATCTAATCCATTCTTGTGTTTTAGAATGTATATGAGTAGCTAAACTCCATTTCATTGGGGTTGAATGTAATGTAAATTCTTTGTATTTTTTTCTATGCAATAGAATATCTTTCATATTCCTTATGTTATATCTGTTTTATTCATTTACATTATGGAATATCTATGTTATTATGTTAGTATCTAATTATTGGAAAATGTTTTGGAACCTAGACATGGATAAAACAATCAAGAGGCTTGGCTCTAAACATAGACCAAGGCTTTTGGTCATTCTTGACATCTTTTCTTAATGAAAATCTTATGTTTTAATATATAAGGTATTAGTATTTTCACATAAATGTTTAGGACTTGTTTATAAGGAATTAAAGTTTGTTTACATATGATGTGGATGCTTGAATATGTTAAAGATATATTGCATCGACGAACGATTAGAGTTTGGATGATGAAATCCAATCCGATTAGCCTTTACCTTTATTAATTACAATCTTTATAACTAGTAATTTAACATGTTTTAAACTTATTTGAATAAATCACTATTTATATTAATTTCTTAAACTAGTAAGTAAACATAATTATCTAGGCAAACACAAATCCCTTGGGAGATGATATTTGGACTTACAATCTATATTACTTGAATGATTTGGTACGCTTACCAAATAGTTAACATGTTTTTGGCGCCGTTGTTGGGGATTTGATTATTGTTTAGACAAATTGTGTGTTTCTTACTGGCTTAGGCCCATTTAATTCATTCATTTATTCTTTACTCTTACTTTTGTATAGTTACATTGTGTATCTATTCACTATATCTCGTTCACCTTGTCTTTTCTAGTGTTTCTTATTTTGCATGAGAAGAAGAGAGCGAGTTGACAGTCTGCTCTTTGATATGGAAATTGAAAGAACCTCTCAAAGGAATAATAGTAGAAGAAGGAAAAACAAGGAAGTTAAAGATGTAACTTCCATCCCTAATCAATCTTTCATCTCTTCATCTTATCAAGAAGGAGAAGACATGGCTGCTAATCCTAATGGTGAAGGTGAACGACAAGCTAGACGCACATTGACAGTCTCTTTGACGGTCACAGGATCTCTTCATTTCAATAACATTGTTCAATCAAGGGTGAATGCCACAAATATGGAGATAAAGTATGCTCTTATTCACTTGGTGCAAAACAATAAATTTAATAGCTTATCTCATGAAAATCCTTATACTCATTTGTCCACATTCTTGGAGATATGCAACACTGTGAAGATTCATCAAGTTTATAAAGTTGATGAATCTTTCTATTCAAGCCTCCTTACTAAAATTAATATTTCAAAAATAAACCCAATTGTAAATAAAAAGAAGTGCATTTCTATTATATATGATGAGGATAGACACTGGAAACTTAAAACAAAGTTATCTAGTCTATGTAAATGTGAATGATATCCTAAAAAATCCTATAATTGAGAGTCCTATGTTAGTAAATGGAAGTTAACATTAAAAAATGACTCAATGTACCATATCTGTATACTATAGCTCATGTATTATTATAAAGGTAATATTGTTCATATTGGTCTTACGTTCTTAATAGAAAATGCATTAATTATATATTGATTGTTGAAAGAGAACATGAAAACTATGAAGAAATAGGTTATATTATAGACACTAATAACCAAGAGCTTGTTATGAAAGATGAGATAAAGTCATTGATTCTTAATTAGACATGGATACTACTTACATTAACTGTGAAAAAGAAGACACTTCACAACTAATTAGTTTATCGGATGAAGGAGGATGATTATGACACCTAAAGATATAAAGCCAAACTAGTTGTTAAAAGGTTTGAAGAAGAGTTGACTACACTGAAATATTTGTTCTAGTTGTGATACTAAATATTATCATACTCATAAGCAGTATGACTACTTAAAAAATATTCCAATGCTTCGGGATGTAGGGTCGAGGTCAACAATCCAACAGTCAGTAGATTGTCAAAGGGTCCATATGTTGTCTTCAGCTCCAAGTCCTCTTGTTGCAGTTCTTCTAAATCGTTCGAAGGGTACCTGTCGAAGGCACTCTAATACTAAATTCAACTCAGCATTTGACATTTGAGATATTAATGGCGTAGTAATTGCAATCATCTACCTTCTTACCTCAAACCTATATTAATAGACTTTGGGATGACTTTTGATTAAAAATAGTGTAATTATGACCTAATTACGGTTTAATTGTTAGTAATCACACTTTACCTTTAAGTTGTTTGACATTAGAGTTAATTTCTTTGACCATTGATCGATCGGTCAAACTCCTCGACCATTTGGTCCTGATGGTGGTTTGTTTATGTGTCTTATTAACTGTTGATCATTTGGTTTATAACTAACCAGACAACCATACAATACACCCACTACACCCACGATGCTTATTTTCGACCAAATTAGCAGAAACCATTTTATTAAATTAAAATTTGTTCCTATTAGTGACCAAATGTTCACTTTTGAAATTGATCTTCAATACTTCAAGGTGACTAAATATTTAGTGGCCGATTAGTCACAACAATTTTGTTATTATGGTTTTTGGCACTATTTATTTTCAATGGCTAGAGATGTTAATGACCCATTTAATAATCGATTTTTTTGTGTGGCTAAAATGCTTTTTTTTTTCTTGCTATAAGACAATGGTATGAAAAGTTTGTTTGGATTCTTCATATATAAATCCACTTATATAATTTACATACTTTATGTTAATGATATGCTAATAACAAGTTTAAATATGATGAAATTGAAAAGTTGAAGGTTTAATTGTAAAAAAATGACATGAAGGATTTGGATTCAACAAATAAAATCCATGTAAAGCCAACAAAAGAGATAAATAATTGATATAGTTAAAAGGATGGTTGTCAAAACTAGAATTCATTCAAGATTTTGTACTAATAGCTAGAGAGCAATACATATAGCTTAATGATAAAGTAATGATACTAAGAAATATCTAATAATAAAATAAGAATCAAGCAAACATATTGATATTGAGGGAAGTAGTTATTTACAAACTGAAGTTGCTCAACTTTAGTTGGTCCTAGAAAAATAGCAAGAAAAGAAGGAAGTTGTATTGGTAGAAGTATGAAAACAATTGATTTCAATCTTCGCATTTTATAAATCAATGAATTTTAGTAAAAGAAAAACACACCAAGAAGATTAGTGAAATAAAAAAAATTATTTATATTTCCCAAGTGTTATAGGATTGTGCGTTAAATGTTCTTGTAAGCATTTATTTTAAAATTTTATCTTTTAATAAAATATTTGCAGCAACTAAAAAATATAAGCAAAATATTAACTGAATTTTATTATCAATTTTGTGTTATTATTTTATTTTTAATAAATTTAATCATAAGAAATTTACATAATTTTCGTGGAAATTTAATGGCTTCTCTTTCTGACCTGTTGTCTAAGAAATTATTATATGATTTCTCTTATTTTATTGTAAGTGAAATACGGAAAATATTGATTAAAAATTAAAGGTTTTTTTTTTTTTTCAATTTCACTCTTGTTTTGAGCAACCCAAAAACAAGGGATTGCTAAAGATTTGTTTCTCCTTCTCTGCATTATTGTACAACCTATTAGTTAAACATATTCCCTTTTGTCTTTTTCTCCATGCATAGCTTCTCCCTATTACTGCACACTCTCGTCAAGCTTCTCATGCTTACACTTTATCCCTCTTAACATCTTCTCTTCTACACTTTCTGCTACACCACAGATTCTTACAGTGTCTTTCTCACTTGCTTCTCAATTTGCTAATCATTATGTGTTGATGTGATTTTAAGGGAAACTTAGCAAATGACACCTAACTTTGAAAGAGGAGGGTAAAACCAATTCTTGATGTCATTCGGTGAATGCATTTGAAATCATATTCTCTTTAAAGTTTCACAGTTTTTATGGAAAAGACACTTCAGTTGATTAAAGGAAAAGAGTGTTAGAGTGTTTATAGGTCACTTTTTAGACATGACCTAGTTTTTTGCTCTTAGGGTTCCAAACCCTACAATTATGTTGGACGGTTTTATTAAAAGTGTACATGTCCATATATATTGTCTCTCTACCTAATACCAGAATGAAACCTAGTTTACATTAAACAAGATGTTAGATGACAGAAGTTTTCTCTTCCTGTGTTCTAGCTCTAATATGCATATTCCTTCTGAACATCTAAAGAGAATCCTACACCTCTACACTATAAATAGCCTCTTTTTTTACAGTCTGATTTTGGTTCTTCAGTTTGAAAACTACACAATTTTGATTAACTTGCATCAAACACTCATAGAAATGTTAAAGTGACAGCAAAATTGTATAAATAATACGCATAAGCTTCATGTATACCACTAAATGCATCTTTCAGCCACATTCATGTAATTAAAAACATCCATTATATATATCAAAGCAGAAGGTTTAAATACAAAAGCTCAGATATTCAGTGTTGGCGATGCATAATATATATATATATGCTTATAGATATTAAAAAAGCTGTGATTCGAGGAGGTACCTGTGATTCATCACCATCTTCAACAAGTTGCCCTATGTGGGCGTGTCTCTCATATCGTTCAAGGACATTTTCCATACTGTCACAATAGAAACAATAAAACATTAAATAAAATTAATACTCAGAAGTATATTATTCAGTATAAAATTACAAAAATAAATCAAAAAAATGTGACTATGTTCTATTTAAGAGTAAGTTCACTTGTATCAGTTAGCCATCCACTTTTAGAAGTATTATGATCATTAAAAAAATAATTTTTGTATTTGTAAATAAAAAAAAGAGATAAAAAAATAAAATAGTGAATGTAGACTGACTGTCTATGAAGATTTATCCTATGTCAAAATAATACTACCTGTATAGAAAAGCAATATGTAAATTGATACTATTTGCATTTTATAGATACTTTATTTGGGTATATATATCTCCATTGTTTTCAATTGTTATTAAAAACATCTTAGGATACTTAGAGTAGGGTACCCTCTGGTTAACCTGTGATTTCAACCTACTAAACTAAGGAATATTCTGCAACAGTGAGTGCTTCTACCAAATTATAGGTATAGTTGTTAGGGTCCTGTTGGATCACATGGCATGGTCAAATGGAAAATTAGCAAAGTACACTCTCTTCTTGGGAATGGATTGTTTACCAAGGAAAGAGAGAAACATGTATAGAGACAATGTCAGAGATGTCACTATAATTAAAAATTGTATTTAATTATTAAAATTTTTAGAATCAAAATCATAATTTTGATGTCTGATAGTTTTTCTATTTATGGTACAACTTTAATTAATTCTTTAAATTCTTAAACTTTACTCTTAGTTACAACTTTTAACCATTCTCTTCTATTCTGAAATAAATAATTTTCTCCATTTCATTCCCTTTTTTTATTTCTGACACCATTTTCATTTTCATCGTGTAATGATATAATTATTAAGTTGAACATTATTATGACTGTCACATTAAAAACAATAATTGTACCCTCGTAACCTAAACTCTTCAACTCCATAAAATATAACTTATCAATTCAACTATTCAAGGAACAAGTTTAATGTCTAATTTATTTAGATTATTCTATAAATTATTTAGTTCTATAATTTTTTGTTGGATATAATGTTTCATTAGTTTTTTTTTTAATTGCACTTTGTGTTATTGTTTTACTCTACATTTATTTAAAGTCAACATATGATGCTACTTTCTAATAAGATGCAAAGCATAGTTTAGTAAGATATAATATATTCTTATAATTGTGGAATAATACATAAGTTATGTTTACATTTTTGTTATTTCTTTGATATTTCAATCATAAATAGTAATTGAGACATTCCAACTAACAATTTCTATATAGATTAAAATTTTCAACCAAACTCATCCATTTTTTTATGAACTCGGGATAAAGTTTAAAGTAATGTATGATGAAGTAGTGAGAACTATGTTATACAAAGAAAATCAATTTCAAGCATATGAAACACTTTAAGTTATTTAATGTTCCATTGGCGAAAACCTATGATATGCATATTCATAGTAATTGAAGTAGCAACAGGAGTCTGAAAGTAACCATAACAACAATCATTATAGCAATTAAATTCTGACAATGATCACTCAGCAACAACATCAAAATAGTTGCTGAAGCAGTAATGGTATGGAATAAAATAAAGAAACCATGTGCACAATGTGTAGGAGTAAAGTTAGAAGAGTTACTATTCACTGGACAAAGAATTGAGAAGCAAAAGCATGCAGAATAAATTTTCATTTCACATTACAGGAAAAAACATAATTTGTTAATGCTTTAGACAGATATTTTTTATTGAGTTATTGATGAATATATTCATTGTTAAATTTTAGTTATTGATGAATGTATTGACAATTGTGATTATTTAATTTATCAACAAATACATTAATTTGCCGATAACTTACTTGATGAATACAATTGACATTTCATATTTTCTTTTCTAATTTCTTTTTTTCTCCTCCACAATTTCATCTGTACAGTTCTAACTTTAGCAAAAATCCGTGACATTACCCTCATCGTGGTACGTAATTGTAAAGTTGTCGTTATGTTATCGTTATGTGGTCATTTCTTATTGTGATCGTTCGATGACAATTTTTTGTTTGTGGGTTGAGGGAGCTTGTCGTCGAGGATCTTCTTTGCATTTTTCTACTATTCCGCTCTTCAAAGGACCCTACCATGGTTATTGTTGCACCGGTCATGGAGGGAATCTGTTGTATTCATGTCAGAAGGACCATCGAGGAAAGTTTTGATGTACAGTGACCATTGTTTGTCACTTGTGAATGTTTTGATGACACTTGTGATAAGAAAAAGCCTTTACTGTGTGTGGATCAACATAGCTTTACTAACTTAACAATCGATCACCTAACTTTCATTGGTAGCCATTTTGCATTATGGCACAAATTTGTTGTGTATTGGTGTGTTAGATTAGGGCAGCAGTGAATTGATGGTTAATGGTTAGTGATTGCATTGGGAAAGACTTGATTTTTAGGTTAGGTTTAGGTGTTGGGCAGGTCCATATACATTGAACCTTGAGTTATCCTTGTTAGTAAACTAGGTATGACCATTTAGGTTGTTTAGTGAAAAATAGGGTCTAAGTGGGAAATCTTATTTAGAACTGCTTTGATGTGGTCATAGGCTTAAATTTTGTATAACAGTCAAGTAGGCCGAGCTCGACAACATAACAGACTAAGCTTAACAACATAATAGGTCAAACTCAATAGTTGTAGAAGATAAGCTCAACCGTTACAGAAGATGAGCTCAACAGCTACAGAAGATGAGTTTGACAACATTACAATATGAACTTGACAACACTACAGGATGAGTTCATAGCTTTAAGGTTAGGTTGTTAATCCTACAAATTTATTAGATGCACAAACAAACTAATTAAACTAGTCTAGTATTTATATTTCCTTAGAACTAATTCTAGAACTAACCAAAACCTACCCTAGACAAACTAACTAACCTAGTCTAGTAACTAAACATGACAAAGGCAACCTTGGTTATGTGTAGCTCTCTAAACTTCCCTGAAGTACCCGACATGTCAATCAATTGATGTTTAGGGCCTCCAAGGGACAAAACTTGATTAGTTGGATCTTTAACTTGAAAACTCAATGTTGGGGTCAACTATGCATCTTTAGTCATTTTAAGTAGTGGTTCGAATTCCATAACATTTTCCTCCTTTAACTTGTGACAAAACATGGTTGAAGTTCTCATCCACAGTGGTTAGATGTATGACCGTTGTTACAGTGGTAAGAGAAGTTTGAATGAAACTTTTCTCTTAAGAGTTGGAGAGTTTCTTCGAACAGCTCGACAATATAAATATTATGCTCTCAATAGAGGAATTAGATGTCCATGCATCAAGTTCAAATGTACTAGAATTTTGAAAGATGAAGTGGTTAAATTTTACCTATACCAAAAAGGGTTGGTGCCAAATTACAAGATTTGACCATTTCATGACAAAAAAAATTCCCTTTGCTCATTCGATTACATGTGAAAATTGTCAGCCCTCCGGTTCAAACACTTTTGTATATATACCTCTGAGATTGATCAGTTTATATATATATATATATATATATATATATATATATATATATATATATATAAAAGAGATGGTAAATAATGCTATTAGTTGACATGCTTCACTTGAACATGCAGAAAATAGTTGATTAGAGAAGTCTACAAATGAAGTCACTAAGATATTTTACAATTTTGTTGGCAAAAACAAATGAGTTTATATTTGAAAGAACAATAAAATCAAAATTGATCGTATACATTAGAAAATAAGTTTATATTTAAAGATATATCTATCTATATTTATCGACAGAAGATATTTGTCACAATCTTGTCAACAACAATTTTATCAACAAATTTTAATCCATCAATAATTCGTTGAAAAACAACAATTATTGACAAATTTTTGCAATTTTAAACTAATATTGGTCGTCATTAAATTTATGATTATTTTAGTCATTAATTATTATTCCATGAAATTACAAACAATATTTTCTTAATAATTAAAATCAGGGTTCAATTCAATTCCAAACTTCACACCTCCACACACCAATGACAGATCGGGTGATGGTAGGCACTTGTACTCTTCATAGTTTGAAAATTATGACTAAATGCATTAAATTTACATGTATTTCATATAATTAGTTATTGACAGCACATTTCATTTTTGATAAATTGTAATTTTTTAAAATTCGTGTACTTTTTTCACAGTTAAATTTCAAATAGAGAAAATAAAAATAAAAGTGGAATAAAACAATAAACATGATAGAAATATGTATATAGACAACATAGTATTAAATTATATAATTATCTCTTCTATGGATATGCATTCATGCAATACTTATAACTGATATTACCTTTAAGACTATTTTTTTTTACCATCTGCCATCATACATTTTCATACATTTTTTTTATATGGCTTACACAATATCCTACTAAAATAGTGCATAACTAATTTCTCCTCTCCTTTTTTAGGGAAATTATTAAAAGGTATATGAGAGTGATTGATGTAATTAGAAAAGAGATGGTACATATTAACAAGGTATTTTATATATATATATATAGATACAAAAATATATCAGAATTTTTATTTAGACTTAAAATTGTACGAAGATTATGTCAGCTTTTTCTATTGCTAAAACCTGCTCCTATGGAAGTGCAGTGTTCAGAACAATGATCTCTCTCTCTCTCTCTCACACAATAGCCATTTCTCAATAGATTCTCCACCTGCAAATGCAGTGTCTGAGAAACCAACAAGGTTAAATACCTATCAGCAGATCCAAAGGGGAACCTCAACATTAAATGCTGTGGAGGAAGAACTCCATAGTCCAATGTTAAGCGACATTGATACATCCCTTTTTCAAGCAATGCTTTTTTCAGAAAAAGATGGAGTCAGAAACCTCTTTGTGAGCAAAACCCTATGGGTTCTGCATAACTCTTCATTCATGCTGGTGGTTGAAAGAGAGAATCGTTCAGAATACTACGATGCATTGTTTGCCTAAACATGAACATATGGCAGCACAGAATCTGTTGGCTTGTCAGAGAGGGCCCTTCATGGCCATAAATACTTTCAATCTTCAAGAAGAACATTGAACAAGAATGTTAAAGAACAGCCTTAAACTGTTGCCTAATTGTCGATGGTGTTTTTTTAATAATTATACATGTTCTTGACTCAAACACCGATGATTAACATTTCATGTCTTTTTTTTCTGTAATTATGTTTTTTATGTACAATATTTAAATTTGTTTAAGAAGGGAAGTTTAGGTTTAATTTAATTTTATAAACTGATATGATATGTAAGGTAAGGTTTTTATATACTTATTAGATATTAATAGATTGTTAGATAATAATATGATAATAAATAACACAATAAATTTAACAAATATAAATAAATTTAAAACAATCAAGCACCAAAGGAACCTAGTATGCATATACAGTCATATGTATTCAGCATAGGACCTAGTGCATGAGATGGAATTCTACCTAATAGGGTATTGATTGGAATGGGAATATATAGACCTTCACAGACTGTTCTCAAGATTTGGAACTGCAACCTTTTCACGAGACAACAACTATTTCTCTTCAAGAAACTACTCTTTTATGAAAATCTAGATAAATCCAACAGATATAATTGGTGTACATAGAACAGATTTTTAAGTTTTAACGTTAAAGTAAGTTTATTGTCAGAAATTAGCTATAAATATAATGATGAATATTTCATGCCATGATGACCAAAACAACCTTCATGTGTTTGTAACTGTGTCTTAAACAACAGAAATTAAACTGTATAGAGTGTAGCCATAGATACAGCTGCATGTATGATAGACATTTATGGCATCTGTAAATCAAAATTAGCTTGAAATTAAGGAATTGAGGATCAAACTCTAGATATCTATATTTCATAAAACTCTCTACGAGAAATACTTTTAAGAGAAAGAAATCATCAGAAAGACAAAATACAGTTTCTATTTGATTAAACTACAACTTTGATTATTAAGATTACGAGTTTTGATCAATTTAGCTACTCACTTTACATAGCACTGGTTTAAGTTTGACTTTACAAAAGATTATTTTAATTCTTTCCAATGAAATTAATGTGTGATTAAAATTAAAGTATATTACATTTTACAAGATGAAAGTTAAATAAATCATAGTAATTTCAATTATTTATCAATTGATCCCTCACTTTAAAAGCACTGGTTTTCAAAATTGACATTGAAAAACATTATTTTAGTCCATTTCATTGAAATTATTCTGCAGCAAAAGTAAAATACATTTTACTAGAAGAAGGGTTAAAATAAATGGTAATGAATACAATGTTAGTGATTATAATGTGTGTTTATCCATGAGAAACTACACATGTATTCAGAGAGAGAAATTATATATAGAGAGAGGGGGAAGATTAAACAACAGTTAAAAGTTTTAAAATATTCAGTTTAGATTAATACTATTAATATACATGAATGGCATCTTAAAATTAAAAAGAAAAAAAAAAACAAAATCTATACGAACGTATCATTCCAAAACAGTACTATCTTTGACCGCTCTAATATTCACATGTAAAAAAATGCAATTATATCACACAGTAAAAGCTACATATATTCAGTTCAATGTTTATTTTTTGGGATTCTAAAAATTAACAGAAAAATATCAAAAAGTTAACATACTATCTTTTGTTTTAATATTTAAAAATTAAAGGAATACGGGAGATTCCGGAGCAATGTTTAGTTTCAATTTAGAAATTAATATAAATTTATGTGTAAGAAAAAATGCCTCGATCTGCATGCATATTATGCATATTTAAAACACAAGAAGAACAGAATCCTTTTTCATCAGTCATGAAATTGTATTTTGGAAAAGATGAGGAAGAAAGGAACAGCCAAAACTGTGATTTAAGACTGATGATGAAGATAGATAAAGATTATATCATAAAATCAAGATGTATAATTAATATAATTATTCTTGGTTACTCTTCACATCCATGTTACTAATGGTGCATGAATCCCAAAACTCTTCTCACAAATATCAATTCCTTTCATTTTCTTCTCTTCCAACATATTATTATATTATACTGCATAATATTTATACCAGTGTATATAATAAATAATCAGCCACGTCAGGTTACAAAATCTGAGTGTAGCAGCAAAAATAGAACGAAAAGCTCTAGGGTACTCTCAATGTATTTGTTTGGTGGTGGATCAGTGTATTTATAGTGAGCAAACAAGAAAAACATTGTACTATATATAACTATCAATACACTTCAAAACGATATACTCAAAGTCCAATATAAATCAGAGGTTTATTACTGTTTCTGTTTGTGCCAGAAAATGATCGCTGTCTTCAATATTAAATTCACCAGTACGATTCATTGAAGTTAATATGAACACATTCAACAAAAGGAATACAATAATAATTAATACAACAAAAGCTTTCATGGTTAGAACCAGAATTAGACCAAAAAAGAATGAAAACACAAGATCATCAAATTAGATCGTATTACACTTTCCGGCTAAAAATCGAGTACCAAATCTTAGAGAAAAAAAATCTACAATGCGATTTTGAATG
Organism: Vigna radiata var. radiata; assembly: GCF_000741045.1. Lineage (NCBI taxonomy): Eukaryota > Viridiplantae > Streptophyta > Magnoliopsida > Fabales > Fabaceae > Vigna > Vigna radiata. The sequence continues at coordinate 332,068 of NW_014542194.1, forward strand.
CAAGGTTAAGGTTTTTGGTAACTAGGCAACCACAATTATGGTCGTGTACATTATTTTTCTGCATAATTTCGTACAGCAACAAAGATACTGAGATGAACTGTAGGTGTGATTATAATTTAAAATCTTGGTGGGGTTGACTTTTAAGCGAGGTGGATAATGAAAAAAAGTGGAAAAGATGAACAAACAAAAAAAGAGATAATTAACCAAATAACTGGTTAATTTAGATAGATTTGCATTGTCCGGTATGTATACATGTAAGTATATATATAATCAGGCGAGAGAATCATGACAGTGAATCTAGAAGAAGAATCAATCTGGTGAAGAACTGAGGAGTGAAAGAAGAGAAAAGGAAGAAAGAAACAATAAACGTGGTACTGAAAAGGTGGTCGGTTAAATAACGAACCTGGATTCAGAAGAATACTCAAAGAGTTTCCCTTTGGCATTGAAGACAATCAGTGCGACTTGAGCATCACAGAGCACAGAGATTTCATGAGCTTTCTTGCGCAAACCGGTTCTCCTTTTGGAGAAGGTGACTTGGCGACTGATTTTGTTCTCGATCTGCTTCAGCTGAACCCTTCCTCTTCCCATCTTCAAACTTTCCCAATTAAGAAAGACCAAGTAAGAAAAGGGAGAGAAAAATAGATAGACAAAGAAAACAGCACGCAAATAAGGAAACCCTAGAGTGAGTTCAGAGCACAGAGAGAGAGAGAGAGTGTATAATACCTAAGAGAAGATAAAAGAAGATAAAAAAAGGATTAAAGGAGAAGAGAAAGTGGGTGGTGTGAGTGAGGAATTCGCGTATATAATAGCATGGTATCTTTCTATTTTTGTGGTGTGCTAAGACGATTCGAAAGTGAAGATAGTTTCTTCCATGGTGAAGAAAAGTAAAAGGATAATGGAAAATTATGGAAATAATAAAAGGGGTGAAAGAGAGATGAACGAGGTTTGGGTTTGGTACAATGCGGTGTCGATTTTGTATTGGAGAAGGAGAATCGGGTACGATGCGTTGTCGATGAGGGATTGTTGGAGAGAGACACGTCGTTTATGTCACGGATTATGACAGCAACTTACGAGGTTGTGGGGTCAGCTTCCACACATGCGGACTCCAACATGGAAATATGTTTGCAATTGCTCTGTTTCTTTATCCCAATGTCATTTATTCTTTACTTCTAACATTTTTTTTATCTTTTACAATTTATACTTGACAATTTATGTTTCATCTGTTTTAAATATTTTTTAAAATAAATTTAAATAAATCAATACAATGATAAGACGTATTTTATTATAAAAAAGTTATTAAAATATCAAGATGCTTTCAACAATCAATTTATCTGTCGTAGGTAGTTACACTAGTAAAATATATATTAATTCATTACAACTAAGTACTGAGAGTTTCGTATACTTTCAAATCTTGTACCAACTTTTTTCAAGTATGTTTAAATGAGGAGGAATCTAAGTGGTGACATTGTTTATATTATAGAAATTTCATATCAACATTTTCAAGTATGTTTATTGGAGGAAGATTTCAAGTGGTGAAAGTTTTATATAAAAATTTGATATTGACTAATGATAAAAAATATTTATAACATATATAAATAAGTGTATTGATTTTATAAAATTGAATTGGGTTTAAACTTCACATGAAAGTTTATACAAATAAAAGACTTGTGAAAAAAAAATTGATTAATAATATTTTCAGTAGGCGTTTTATATGTAAATTGATTCATAGTTCAAGACTTATCATATCCCAATTTTCCATATTAGATATCAACTATTTCTTTTCCCACTCAATATCGAGTTCTAAAATATATGTTTCAAAATAAAAATAATACTTATTATCTCAACACCAATTTTAAGAGAAAAAAAATACTAGTATTAAAAATAATTAAATTAATTACTTTTAATTAACATAAATTGTACTTCTTTATTTCTACTCATAATTATTACTTTTAAATAAAGTGTTATTGTTTTTATAAGATCTATTTTATTTGAATGGTTTGTTAATTATTAATATCTAGAATAATATAAAAGTATTTATATTCTTTTATTAAAAATTAATAAAAAGTTAAAAATTGCATACAATTTCTCTCTTAAGATGAAAATTATAAGAACACACATTTAAGTTTCCTATGGCTAATTTTGAAATAAAAATACAAACTATTAATTAATTAATTAATTAATTTTTATCCAATTTAACTAAATTTTTTAAAGGACATTGTTTATAGTATCTTATAAATTGTAAGGAAGAAATAATTAATTTTATTATTAAACATTTTATATCTGATATAGATATGACTAAATCCTAATATATAAAAGTGAAATGACTAAATCTTAATATATAAAAGTGAAATGCAAAAATTTCACTTTATATGTTGATTGTATAAAGTTTATATCAAGATTATATGATAAATGTGTGAGGTTCAACGTCAGAGGAAGTATTATGATTTCACATTTATTAACAATTCGAAATTACACTATACGAGTGAGTATAAACCTGTCACAATAAACTAATTTTAAATGTTGAAATATATAAGCAATTAACAAGAAATAAGTTTAAGAGTTGGTCAATTATTTTTATAAATTGAACATAGATTTTTATTTCTTATGAAAATGTATTATGTTAAAAATTTAAAATTTTATGTTTTAAAATCTATTTTTGAATTAATTTTTTATGTAAATTAAACTTTCAAATATTAATATTAACTTAAAATTGGATACATCATTCATATGCCCTAAATTTTGTGCAACTTGTACCTTATCTCATAGTCAACAAAATTTTTTAATAATTTCATTAAAATCGAAATTTTCTTTTAGATCGATCATTGATCATTATTCCAAACATTTTATACAACTAAGAAGAAGATTTCTATTATGCCCAAAGAGTTTGTGATATTAAAAATTAAATATAAATATCATTTTTCTCATAAAGAAGTATAAGAAATCCTCAAATGACAAAAAAAAAGAGTATAATTTGTATTGACTATATGGACATAGAGAGGTGTAGTGTTTGAAGTTGATATTAGAAAGTGATTTTTAAATAATAGACTCTAACCATGACTCTTTGATATCATTTTAAGAAGTGAACTTTAATTCTAACTCAACTCTACAAAATTGGTTTGTAAAATGATATTTGTACCCACTTATATATTATAAATTAGTCTTATCTTTAGTCGATGTGAAATTTCCAACAATTGAAACATCAGAGGAATAGTCTCGTAAATATACGGGAAGATGTGAACAACCAAAATGATACTTCATATGAACATAAGAAAGTTAACACATGTTTTGTGAAAAATACAACTTCATTTTAGGTACATCTAGAAAGAATCTATATCATTATCTTAGAATATTATGAGAGTGTGAAATTGTATGAAGTCGCAAGATATTGAAAGCCAAATGCCTAAAAAGGATCTATATAATTTTCGAGGCTCCACTTAGTTAAAACTTTTAAAAAGTAAAATGGATGTTTGACACACACCGTTTGGTTACAAAGGAAGGAAAAGATAAGAAAGTTATTCCTCTTATTCATGTCTACCATGGAAGGAACAAAAAAAAAAGTATGCATATCGAAACCTATCGTTGTAACAAATGGTGGGCAAAAGGAAAGATGACTTGATACTTAGAAAATGGATGCTAACGATATAAGATAAGAAAAAAAAAAGTTTATGCTCTTAGACCTTAAACATCATGAAGGGACAATTTCCTTGAGGGGAAATGAACTTCAAAAGCTTTGTTACATAGATAATGTTGTAAGTCTCTTTCACCTACTATTGATAATATATAATATACAAGATTAAAATATAACACAAAAATTAATTTTTTTTTTTCAAGTCAAAGAATGATGTTTCTATTTCTAGACATCTTGAGTTACAAACCACAGAATGTGTTTATTTAAAGTCTTGCAAAATTATAACTAAGAATATGAAGATGAGAATGTAATATTCCAATGTTTTGTACAAGTTATAAAAAAATATATATTCCCAAGCATGACTCATTTTCTGGAATCTATGTATTAATATGTAAAAGGGTGAAAAACATTATATTCGCATGAAAATAAAAGATATTTTCTAATTCTCAATTTTACTTTGTTTCTCCATTCTTGAATATTTCTTTTAATAAAATAAATTTTAAAAAAATAAATTTAAAAATAACTTATGTACTGTAGGACCACCCGACCAACTAAAGGACGGGGCGACTGACCATCCAGTGAAAAAACAACCGATCAATCTAAAAATTAATCTGAGCAATAATAGCTATTAATGGACCGTTAATGAAAATAATAGTCATTATTTGACAATTAATATGAATAATGTCATTTATTGGTGACTAATGAGTCAGACTTAATGGTAAGCTCATTATAATAATTTTTAAATATGTGTATGATGGAAAAGGCAGGTTATTAACTCTAATTACTAATATTTATTACAAGATTATTATGCAAAGTCATTGACTTAGATGTTGGAGTATCTTTTGCAGACACCCTCTCCCACGACTAAGATAAGAAGGAGAGAGAGAACCGTGTAACCTGGAGGATGAAGCGGACAACTTTGTGAATGTTTTGAGTAAGGGACCTCCAAGCCTTATCCGAAATAGTTTAGGAATCAAACATTTACCAAACATAATTGATGGGATAATGAGAAAAATCATTCATGTAAATATAATTAAATCTATGAAACAAAAAGCAATTTTTTTTTTCATACAAGAAGCTTTGAATCTTGAAGATAAAAATAAAAAAGAATTTATTAGTATTGATGACAATATGTTATGTTTTAGTTGTATGTGCACAGTTATTGAATATACACTAAGTGATCATAAAAAAATCTTATAGAAGTCATCGTAAAATATATTTAAAAACACTTTAGTTTGATTCATTATGCGAAAAGAATTAACTAACAAACCAAGGGTTAGGACCTCACTTTTTGAGAATCTTCCTCCTAAGAACTTTTGCGAAATAGTATTAGCATGACTTGCTAAATGTAAAAGTAAAACAAAATATTAACCAAATATTTCCTTGATATATGACTATTTATGAACTGTGAAGAAGAAGAAGAAAACATGACATTTCATTTATACATCCCTTTTGCCATTAATTTTTCACTATTAATATAGAGGATCAACTTGGAATTTTTTGTAACATCCACGAAACCTTATCCCGTCAACTTCTTTAATTATTTATTGTCTGAACAATTAGAAATATGTTATCAACCATTCATAACATTTAATAATGCTACTTGATTTTTGTTAGATTTCGACACATGGTTGTGTGAAGATTTAGAAGAAGACACATCTTGTTCCTTCAAAGAAGATACTTCATGTTTTTTTTTTCATGAATTATGACGTGTGATTTGTGTTCGTATTTTGTAGTAAGTCTTAAAGTTTAAGTTCCTCCAAAGTTGGTGTTTTTTGAGTTCTATTCTGTCTCTATATCATTATTCGAATCATGCAAGAACATTATAAAATGACCTCAATGCTTTCTTCAGTTCACACTTTATAAGTAAAATTTCCATTTCTTTAAACTAGTTATCTCAGATATTAATCTTTAGAGTTTAAAAATCAATTTCATTTCGTAACACAAACAATACCTTTTTAACTTCTAACCCTAAGTCATATCCCTTAAAATTTCATCACACAATATCAGTTTATAATCATTAAAATTTAGTATAGTCATTTTAATTTTGCTTCATTCACTGTGTTCATATGCATGACATATTTTTTTACTTTTCTTTTATCATATTAGACATTCATTTCTTTCACTAAGGATTTTATGTTCTTGCACTTTCCCCTTCATGTTTACCCTTCCGTTCTTCTATATTGTTATACATATTTTATCATTAAAGTAAAAAATGTTCTCAATATATTTATAGTGTGAAAACAGGTCAAAAAAGTTTAAGAAAAATGGTTACAGTCAACCTAATGTGTCAAAAACACTATTGAGACTAGTTAATGGCCTAATAACGATGTTATTACATTGAGTGGGTATGATTTTAACACGTTTTATTTCTATTTCAAGATAAAATGGTGCACTTTGCTAATTTTAAAGATGAAAATCCCATTTGAGCATTTTAAGTTATTTTGGAGTCATACATGACACATGAAAATTAGATATTTGACATTTAGATGGATAATATTCAAATGTAAATGGATAGATGACAATGTGAGTGTGTCAACATATGTAGATTGACATAGATCTTCGCTCTAGTAAGACATCAAGTCAAAAAGTTACTAAGGTTAACAATTATTTGGAACTCATAGCTTGATTCTATGTTTCTATTGCCATTACAACATTGGATGAGGTTAAAGAGACAAAAAGGAACATCATGTGAAAGGATATTCATATATTTGAGAACACCATATTACTTCATTTCATTATTTACTTACATGTATATTGAATTGATTAAGGTTTTATGTGTGTTTTTTTTAAAGCAATACTTTGACGTTCCTAATATTGAGATGGTTAGGAAGAAGATCTTATGTGTCACTAAATGGAGGAACTTCAAACATATATATTACCATTGCTATTTCTCAAATGTTTGCAAGTGAAAAGGTTTATGGTTAATTATTGATCATATGTTATGGGATTTCTTAGTTAAGCAAAATATACCAGGCTCACTTATTTTTTATGATTGATTTTATATTTTGACAACGACCGTAGGAAGATCGCCATGACATGTGTGCGGTATTGGTGATTTTAGGGACTTTAAGATTACTTCACTCCATCATCATGGAGAAGTGAGACTCCTATAGTCAAGATACCTTGAATAAGATAGAGATGTATTTTGAAGAAAAAATAAATTAAATTTGACAGTCCTTACAATAAGAGTTTGATGTGAAAAGTTAGAGTCCTTTGTTAGTTCACAACAACAAATGTTATTGATAAATAATCAGCAACAATAATTTGTCATTAATGTGTTTGATTTTGTCATAAAGTTAAAGAGAGATTTCAGGAATCATAATCTGAATGTATTAGGTTGTTAAAGAGATATTTTAGGAACTACTGTTAGTAATATATCTCTTCCTATTATGTAGTGCTCATCTTGTATAAATACTGCATTCACATACATAATAAAATACACAATTCATCCATAACAAACTCAACAAACAACTTATTTAGTTCTTGAGATTGTTTGAGTGAGTACTAAAGGGAGTTGTGTTGTTATAAGTCCCTCAACAAATCACACTTACACTAATGTACAAAACCAGTCAGTTATATGTTGAAGATAATCCCCATGTCTAGTCACAATTGGATGACAAATAGAGAGAATGTTAACTATCTCCGGTATCCCTTACGGGCTAACGGATGCAAGTAGTGGTTGATGAAGTTCAAAATGTTATTGTTTTAATGCCTTTAATCAATACAAAAGTTCAATTGGTAGGAGAAGCTTTATGAACATTGTTTGCTGAGACATCTAGTCATGCTATTTTCAACATAGTCACAAGTATTACATTGTGTTTTTATTTAACTTTTTATTATTATAATTTTTATCAATGTTAAACTAACTTTTTGCCTTTGTTTATGATTTTTTCCATTATGATAAGTAATTTTTGAGAGAACTTAGTATTCGTGATTATGACATGGTAGAAACAAATGATGATTAATCATAATGCTTCTAAACATATTACATATGTTGAGAGGAAAAACTTGCTTGTACGAAAAAATGTTAAAGCTTTTGGAGTCAAACCTATTGTTGTTCCTCTATTCATTTCTTTACCTAATGAATGAGAGATTGTTGGGCTTCAGTGTTTAACATTTTGTAATTCAATTATGTGTGATGTAAGTCATACTATGTGTCATATAGTTACCATATTACAAATATTGCATTTGACTTGTAAATCATTGTTTTAGGTACATTGGAGTAAGGAAAGTAATAATATATATATATATATATATATATATATATATATATATATATATATATATATATATATATATATATATATATATGGATTTTTTAAGTCTTAATCCATGTATAAATTTGGGAATTCAAATGTTTAGATCCAACAACATTTGGAAACATGGACGAGTGACTCACATAAACATATTTACTTGAGTTTATGCATTGAAGGGTTAGTTTTAATGATTATGTACAATTATAAGGTAATTATTCAACCAACTTCATTCATTGTATGGTCCATTAACAATCAATAGTAATTATAATTAGGGTTAAAACAATAATATCCTTTTATTTACTTCAAAGAAAACTCAACCAAAAAAAAACTTATTACAAGGATAAAATTTACATATTTTGTTACATTTGAAAAGTATATTGCAATTATGACTAATGTTTTTACTTTAATTAAAGTGTTGACTGACACAAGCACTTTAAGTAGAAGGAGAAGAATATGGTCATTCAAATTCATTATCTTAAGGATAAATAACTAGAATAATGATTTTATGTAGAATTTGTATGAAATTAATTTTTTTCACCTATTCATTTTTGTGTAATAGGCAAACTAATTCGTTTGAATATGGCTATTGTATCATGTATTAGATGAGAGTTATCATTTTGGCTCATATTACTAACACCTAGACAAAAGTAACATCTTCTAACATAGACCGAAATGCATTTTACTTTTATGAGTGTTGCATAATAACATTAGTAAAAGGTTTCAGGTCTTCAACGATTAATCTTCATTGTCATAATAGGAGATCCAACAAATAAGAAAATAATGAGTAATATTCATCCTTTAAAATAAATAATATATTTTGTTTTATTTCTTTGTTTAACTCATTTTTATGTCAGATTAAACTTTTTATATATCGAACCTTTGACTAAAAAATATATTGTAGTGAAAAATTTTATATTTCAAATTTTGTATTGAACCAGAGGTGAGTCAGGTTCATTTGACTCAACCTTTTATGTATCTGACTCAACCTAAACAAACATGGGCACGACTCGACTATGTTCAGCATGATCTTGATTCAAGTTAGCACAATGTGAACTTTATTAATCATGGGTTAAATTGGACGTAACCAAATATGGATCCAACTTAAATGTACTACTTCACTTAGGCTCTACTCAATTCTATCTAGTTGGACCTAAGACTAACTCTCATATATTGACCCATGGATTGACCTTAATCCATAGGGTTTTTATTGTTATTTTAACCTTGTGAAAATTTTTCTTATGTAGGCTTTTTGACACTATTGGTATTTTTTACTACGATCAATGTGAATCATAACCAAATCTTGTGGGTTAGACCAAATTGATAAGTCTACTTACATCATTGTTTAACTCGTCTTATTTGTAATTTGGTTCCTATATATAGGTCTATGATCCATTTTTGTCCCTATAATGTTTTTGACTTAATGGATATTTGGTCCCATTTATTAACAACTTTAATGATACATTCATTTTTTTTCAGTTGTTTTTATCTTTTTTTTCTTCTCATTTTTCTCCTTTTTTATTTTTCTTTAGACATTTTTGCCTCCATCCTAGTTTATCTCCTTCCTCTGTCTAACTTGTATAGTGGGGTTGGTAATGGTGTGAGGGTTTCTGATGGCGTCGAGGTTAACAAGGAACAAGAATATTGGATTGCACAAGTAGCAAATTTTGATAAGTGTACAAGTTCTACAAGTTTACGTGCATCATCATATTTAAAGGCAAGGAACCTTGCAATGCACTAAACTAGAGACTCGGGGTGCACAACTATGTAGGATTGCTATGTATTCCGATAAGGATTTGACTTGAGAGAGCAACATCGAAGAGGTGCAACTTGACATTGTGATTGCACTCTGATGGAGGACCAACTAGAAGGCTCGCATGGGGCCTTAGCAAAGGATATAGGACTTTGTCTTCTATAGGCATGTAGGTGAAGCATAGCCAAGCTCCACATCCATATATCATTCTAAAATAAGACTTGTAGGAACTACATAACGGGTCAACAACAAATATGTTGATTACAGAATAAGATGATCTTATTCTCATTCTTAAAAACAAGTAAAAAAATGATGATGATAAAAAATGAAGAAAAGTTAAAGACTTAATAATGATGATGATTTATAGAAAATAGTTGAAGAGTTAAAAATATTTATAGAGAATTGCTAAAGAGTTAAAGAATGTTAGATTTCAAGAGTTACATTAAATATTTATAAATTTATGTTTTTGAAACTATGTAATTTGTATATCTTAATTAAGATAGTAAAAACAGAAGGTAAGAAGTTAATAAGTAGAAATCAAGGAGTAGAGCACCAATAAAATTTTTGAAAGATTTTTTTTTTTTTTTGCAATAAACACACGAATAATCAATTACTCTTAGTGATAATCGATTATCTCAATAAAAAATTATCTCTCAAGAAAACTCTTAGTAATAATAGATCATTCTTAGTAATAATCAATTATCTTAGAGAATTTTGTTTTCTAGAATATTGTTGAAATAATCACTTATTGCTTATAAGAATTGATTATTTTGAATGATTTTTAGATTGACTTTTCATTTTCTTAACCTAATTTTGAAATTGAGTTCTATAAATGAAATGGTAGGCTATTGTTCAAAATATATAGAAGTTGGGAGAGAAAAACTTTCCGTATTTAAGCTTTTGAAAAACCTAGTTCTTATTAGTGACTTAAAGTTCATCAAGTATGACTCTTGAGTTGTCTGCTACGGATTTTTAGCTTGTTCATTTATTTTTTTATTCAAGATAGGTGTGGTCATCCTTTGTGTGATTTAAAACAAGTGTTAATTCCTTGTGGCTTCAAGGAAAGTGTTTCTTCATTTGTTGTGGTTCTTCAAGAGATGTGTGTTTTTTTCATATTCTAAACTTCTCATTGCGTTAGTGATTGTAATTTTTAATTTTCATAGTGTTTGATCAATCACTCTAGTTGAGTTAATTAATAATTTGACATAAAATCTTTTAATATGAAGTAGTATAAAATAAATAATCAATCTTCTATTATCTCCACTTTCTTTATTTTGTTGTTGTGATTTCTAAGTTAAAATAAAGGTTTTTATAAAACTCTTATTTTTAAGAGAAAAAGTTTAAAGTTTGAATTTTTAATGTCAAACCAATCCAACCATCTTCTCTCTTGATTTTTGTCCAACACCAAATGCTTTTGTGATTCGATTCTAGCAAAGTCTTGCAAAGAATCTATGGAAACCAACATATATAAACACAAAATAATGTGAAATTATATGATGGGGGACTTCTGCCACATATAGGTATTGCACACATAGCGGTGGCTAAAACACTCTCCGAAGGAACCTTCCTTGGAACAATGATTCCTTCTAAGTTTCGATTGTGAAAGTTGAGAAAATTTAATGATTTTTCTTTACTTTTGTGTTGTTCATTTTTGCTACCTTTACTAGACTAGGAAGGCTTTTTCCATCATGATCACATTGGACACCAACCTAGGTGTAGGGCCTTTCTTTGGTAGCATTCGAAAATAGGGTTCTAGCACCAACTATGGAGCATAGTCTTGGTTGAAAATTTAACGACAACTATATCGGTTGTGTAACACTTAACAACTCTCGCAATTCACAACTCAACTAGACACAAAAATAACAAAAACACAATAAACATTTTTTGTATTTTTATCAATGTGCAAGGAAATATAACATAGAGTACTTCAATTTGTTGAGACAAGAGTTTGAGACAAGAGTTGAACCACTTTATTCTTAGACATTGACCAATATCTCAATTCCATATTTATATCAAAATCAACTCACAAATGTACTCAAATGTTATCCCTAGTGACTTTTAGCCTATAATAACTTATAAAGTTTCAATGCCTTGAATCCTCAACAAACAATCATATATAAAGTTCAAGAGTTTAAGATTAGTAATGAATCAAGTTTTATTCCTAGACACAAGCATCCATTAGGAATTCAATTTCAAGTCTAGGTTCAAGTCATATTTCTCAGTACATCAAGAACACTAAATCAAGTTATGGGTAATCAAGTCACGACAAACATTAAGCATAGAAATCAAATACTAACTTTGAAATGGAAAAGAATATGCATTAATATCACAAAATACACAAGATTTAGTTTATTACATCTAATCTCAACAAATAAGAATGTTCTCCATGATGGAGAACTTAGGGTTCTAAAAATAGAAGACATAAAGAAGAAATGGAAACCAAAGAAAAGATGCAAGGCCCCTCCCATGGTTCTTGGTAGCTACTATATGCTCCAATTGTGTCTCCCTTTTGCATCAACACCTCCAATTTGTAGCCCATCTTCCAGTTCAATCCAATAGGGAGAAAACCACCATGGATGAAGAACGAAACTCATGGAGGAGAAAGACAACTTACCAACACTCCAAACAACTTTCAAGAGTCTCTCCTAAGCACCTTGGGTGATTTTATTCGTGTAAAAATGAGGAATGATGAAAACCCTCACAAAACATGATTAACTACTCACTTTCTGTATCAAAACTAACAGACTCACCCAACAAGGCCTAAAAATGATGCTCCATGACTTGTAACTCGTTGGGCAAGCCAAATTTTTGCCCAATGAGTCAGCCCGTCACCCAATGTTGATTTTTTGGTTGTCTGGGGTGGTCCATGGCAGTATAACCCAGGTGAGTCTTTTCTTCATGTTTGAGCCCTAGTTGCAACTTTAGTGCCCCTGAAGTGGGTATTTGTCTAAAACTAATTCTTTCTTGTCCAATCATGCTTCCTTGAGTTTCAACTTGTTTTCCTCGACCACAAAAGCTTCATATTCACTTATTTTACACTTATAAACAAGGAGATTAGAGGTAAAACAAGCGTAAAACAACTAAAATACAAAACAATACAAAATACACTAAAGTTGAGGATAAAATAAGATTAAAAATAGAAAAGAGTTTAATGACAAATGACACAGAAGTAGGTAAAAATGCACTTTGTCACATAGAGTAAGGATGACAATGTGGGTTGATACGTCCTATTTTGTTAGTCTATCTCGCATAACATTTGCTCTGTGGGCCTATGGGTCAACTCATATAAGGAATTTTTTTTATATAAAACGTTATAGCATGTAAAATATGAGGTGGATGATAAATATTTTTTTTATTAAATTAGTAGAAGTAATAAATTATATAAACATATTTTTTCAAATAAGTAATATTCAATCCACCTCACACTTTTTTTTTTTGCGGAATTGCTTATTTGTCGCATGGCCTTTCTCACGTTCCAATCCTTAATAGAGAGTGAGCATTGCAGCTCGGTCGACAACTAGATTTGTATCTGTTTTTGCAAGCATGAGTGCCACCACAACGTGGTCAACATAAGTTGCCATGTGACATAATGTAAGATATTATTGAAAGTGGAAGATTGTGGTTTGATTTTCGTCCCTAAGGTTTGATGGGAAAATCTCACATTACACACACTCAGATATTTTTCTAAAATTGAGTATATTATTCATTGATAATTGAAGGGCTTTAAATAGTTGTGACATTACAATATTACGGAAATAAAAATAAAATCTGAAAATAAAATATCAATTATCTTAAAAATAAAATCTGCTTAAATTATCATAAAATGATATTGTACCTAGATAAATAGAAAATCATGCCTATCCCTATTTTATCTCTATCAAATCAAACTAAATATTACTAGACCCAAAACTAATAAATTAAGATTTCAACAAAATTATTAATAAAACCTTAAAATTTAAGTTTATCCCAACAAACTCCCTCATAAACTTAAATTCTTCCTTCCTTCATTCGGCTTTCCATGTGCGTCATCCCATACCGGGTTTGCTTCTTTCAATCAGATTTGAGTTGGAGTTATCCAAGCTCTTGCTGGCCATACCTTGCTTCAAGCACCTTCTCTCCAAGATTTTCAACTCTAGATCATACAACCAGTTCTTCTTCATTGTTGCTTGGGTTGTTAGACAACCATGTTTATCCTTTAAATATAGTACCTGGTCCTTCATAAAAAATTGAATTACCTCTTTTCATTTATCTGACTCATGCTTAAAATATTTCTCTTCAGCTCGGGAACATAATAAACATCCTTAATCTCTTTAACTCGTCCATTCTTTTGAATATACTGAATTCTTCCACACTCTTTCACGACTACCTTGGAGTCACCTCTGAAAGACACAAAATTGGCCTCCACCTTGGTGAGTTCATAAAAAAAGTTCTTGTTCCCACACATATGATTGTTTTCTATAGTATCTAGATACCATACCGAGGTTGTAGAAATCTCTTCAGTCTTTGATTTCAAACATGGTCCAACATCCGTCTTCTTCAGCTCCTCAAGCTCAACCCTCTGTTTATTCGTAATCTCATTAGCTTCATCCAGAAGCCTCCCTATCTGTTGAATCTCTTCATCTTTTTGTTTGAGTTCTTTTTCCATGTTTGTCGCACCTTTTACCGGGACCACTTCATCCATTATTAAGACCAAATTTTCCATGTCCATTGCATCTGAGCTCTTTGCCAACAACAGTTCTTTTGCATCTTCAGTAAGAAGATTAGTCTCCCCATTTGTCTCAGCCTTGCAATACTTTGCAATATGGCCCGCCTTACCACAATTGTAGCACTTTGTTGATCTACACCTGTTTGCATAGTAGTCATACTTGCCACACTTAAAACACTCAACTCTTGACCGGTCTCCTCAACCTTTCCCTTGTCCTCGGTCACACCAATTCTGCTGACCAGTTTGCTCTTCATTATCATTCTCAAAATTACCTCGGCAACGTCCACCTCGTCCTCAGCCTCCTCGTCCTCTGCCGCCAGGACCTCGTCTTTGAGTAATCCGAGTTTTATTCAAGTCAAACTATACCTATAGTGCTTGATTGTCGGGTTCAACCTGATCATCCCAACTCCTTCTCCTTTGTTCGTGGGCTTCTAATGACCCAACAAGTTCATCCACTGTGAGAACCGACAAGTCCTTCGATTCTTCGATAGTGCACACAATACTTTCAAAATCTTTTGTAAGAGATCTAAAAAATTTTCCCACAACCCGGCTAGATGGTATTTGTTCTCCATTCCTGTCACGTTGGTTGACCACCTTCTCCACCCGAGTTATGTACTCAGTTATATGCTCTTTGGGCTCCATCTTCAACTGTTTAAACTCTCCTCTAAGAGCTTGTATTCGGACTTGTCTAACACGGTTTTCACCTTTATACGCAACCTCCAATATCTCCCAGGCTTCCTTTGCTGATTTGGCATTCGCTATTTTTTTGAATCTCGACTCATCTACTGCATTGTAGAGAAAGTACAATGTTGACCCATCTCTTTAACGTGATTTCTTTAATACGGTTATATGTGCCATCATCTGATGTTCGTCTTCATTAGGTTCAATGTACTCGTCTTCCATCATATTCCAAACGTCTTGAGATCTCAATAATGCTTTCATTTGTAGGCACCAATTATCATAATTGGTTTTTCTCGTCAATTGTGACACACTCATACCATTGACAAACTTTGTCATCTCTCTCAAAAAGTCAAGCACTCACTTTTTCTCTCACGGTGTTTAACTTCCTCCTCTATCTCTTTTTCTCTTTCTTGATATTCAGAGCATAAAGCTCTGATACCACTAATAGGAAAATCTCATGTTACACATACTCAAATAGTTTTCTAAAATTAAATCTACTATTCATTGATAATTGAAGAGCTTTAAATAATCAATGACAGGTTTTTGCTAAGTGGGACAAAGTGTGTAAGGTAGTGATTTTTGTGGAATAGAAGTTCTATTGTCATTTTCTAGATTTATCTGTGTTGTTGATTCACGAGAAAAATGATGAATAATGTATTAGAGAATTAAATTTCTTGAAATGTAGGAGTGGTATGCACAATGTTGGGGTTGGTGGTGTTGTGGGAATTTTTATGGTAACTAAGCTGATAAAGATTGAGAGAGTGACAGAAGATGGAAGGTGACAATGATTTCTA
Source organism: Vigna radiata var. radiata (assembly GCF_000741045.1). Taxonomy (NCBI): domain Eukaryota; kingdom Viridiplantae; phylum Streptophyta; class Magnoliopsida; order Fabales; family Fabaceae; genus Vigna; species Vigna radiata. The sequence goes on from NW_014542194.1 coordinate 347,885, forward strand.
AAGAAGAAAAAGAGAGAAGAAAAAAATAACAAAAAAAATATATTGGGAAAAATTAATTCTATGTTAATCATAATCAAATAAGATAAAAAGATAATATATATATATATATATATATATATATATATATATATATATATATATATAAGAATAAAAATGAATCATAAACCTTAGTAAAAACTAAATTATTGATGAAACATATAATTTTTATATTCACATAAAGTTCATTAAAAATGTTCTAGTTGTTCCTAAATCAACATTTTACTTATTGCAATGAACTTCAATATTTACCTAAGTTTATTGAATATAAGGAATGTGATTATGATTGCTACTAAATTTAAATCTTTATTTTAAATTTAAAAAAGAATCCCTAATGTGCATTCTTATGTGTGCATATTAAAAAGACAAGTATGTTAATTATGGTTGATAAAAAGGGCACTATAAAATGAAAAAGATGAAGCATAAATTCAGAAAAGTTATATATACAAGTTTTGACCAGAAAGAAAAGACAGATCTCTTGTGAACCGCAATCTGAAAAATTACCTGGGACAGTGCGATCTGACTTTCAACTACTAAAAGAACATAGATTTGTGTGGTCCAATCCTTTTTAATCTATATGCTGTGTATGTTATTTGGCTTTTCATAATCAATGTTTTAGTGAAACTGGAAAAGGAGTGCTTTATTTAGTACATCATGTTAACAATGTGTTTTAATGCAACTTTTAATCTATAGTAAATAATCTTTACTAATTTTATTTAACATTTATTATTATCTATTCAATGAAGAAAAAATAATATCTATGGCAGATGAAAACATTGAAGACCACATGAACTGTCACAGTTAATTTTGACTTGCCTTTGAGTTTCCAAACGCTGACTCATCGAAATAAAGCATATATGGACCTACATTAAGCTTTTTTCTAATGTTTTACTTATGAAGTGTACCTTTATATATAATGAAATGATTCAAACTTCTATTAAAAGTAAATAAAGAAGAGAGGAGATCAAGTTATATGATTAATTATCATTTATTATTTAACACCAATAATTGTTGTTGAATAATTATATCTCAACATTATTATTATTATTATTATTATTATTATTATTATTATTATTATTATTATATTGTTATTGACCAAAATAATAATCATACACACACACACACATATATATATATATATATATATATATATATATATATATATATATATATATATATATATATATATATATATATATTATGCTATATTACATACATATATATTTAATCCTTTAGTTATATGAATCAAAACTCGGAAACTAAATATTTTTATGGTTAATAATACATTTAATACAATTAATAAAAATTATTAAAGTAATATACAATTATAATTTAAAAATATATTGTTAAAAGATGTTTTGGGTGTAGGGTGGAGGTTAATGATCAAACGTTCAGTAGATCGTTCAAGGATTTAATGTTTATAACTTCAAGTCCTCTCGTAGTTGTTTGTCTAGAAAAATATCTACAGAAAATACTTTGATGTTAAAGTTAGCTCAACGTTTGACAATTTACATATTAATAACGCAATAAGTGTAGATCCCCTATCTCATTGCCATAAACTTATATTTATATATTTGGGAGTAGGCTTTTGATTAGCAATGGTCTAATTATGGTTCAATTGTTAGTAATCATACTTTACCTTTAAGTTGTTCAACATTAGAGTTAATTGCCCTGGCCATTGATTAATCAATATGACTCTTCGACTGTCAATGTGGTAGTTTAATTGTGTGTCTGATATGGTACACAAGCTCTTAAGTCCAAGCCTAAAATGACTAGCGAAGGGATTTGTATTAAGATGACTGGTCCTCACCATTCGTGTTGTTCATAAGTAGTTATCATCCATAACCATCTGTATCGGGAGCCTCTATACCTTTCGGTCAAGTAGTTGACAATCTTTTAAATTGTTTAAAAATGTGACTATTGAGTGAAGGGTGTGTGACACTTCAAATCTCACGCTAATCCGAAATTCAAAGAGTCAGATATGAGCCATTGGATCTGGCTTGATCCAATGATTGAGGGAAACTAACTAAGAGTACTTTTTGACTATAAATATAGGTATGCTTCACTTTTCTTCTGCCAACCAAACATTCTTCGCATTTTCAAGTAACAATGTTTATTGTTGATCTTTCTTCGTTTGAGAAGTCCACGGGAAGGGACAAGAGAGGTATGCGGATGACACATCTTCATCTTCAGTGTCATTATCGATCTCATTCTTCGATTTTGAAATCAATCGAACGAGATATAAATTTAATCGATAACATAAATACAAATAAGGTCGCACATATTGTTAACGCTAAAGTCCATATTGCATTAGAAATTAACATAGCCAATGAGCTTAACCTAACACTAATTCAATTGCACCAAAACGGTTACACATTTAGGCAAACATTTAAGGTGCTTTCTCAGCCTTATTCCTCCTCCCATTTTCCTACGTTATTTTAGCACACTTATCCTATAAATTTGATCAAATATATTTTATTTGATTAATTTAATAAAAAAATAAGATTAAATTAGAACTATTCAAAATAGTTAGATAAGTTTGAAAGAGTAATTATGAAAAGAAAAAAGGTTATTCTCCCTATTTTAAAATGATGGAGCAAAATTGTAGTTCTAAAATAACAAACATTAGTTTAATTTACATATTGATCTCTTTTGAATTTTATCTATTAATGTTGTTTTTTATCTATGTTAATAATATGGAAGATGGTGGCAATCACTTGCAAATCGTGTCTGTTACTGAGAGAGCAGGGGCCATCATTTATCATTATTATAGTCTATCTTTCATAGGCTTTGTTGAGGGTCCTTAATGCTAGCACTGTCAGCAAAACAAAAACATACAAAAGCAAAACACTTCAAAAACTCATGTGACTTGACACTGAAAATGATTTATGTTTTCTTTCAAAACCATAAATTTAAGGTAAAAAAAGAAGATAAATTTTATGTACTGAAGTTCATCATTGTTCAAAACCCTCATAAATAACCAAACCTAATAACTTATTTTCAAACTTAGGGATTCATTTTATAGGTTAAAAGTCTCACGTCTATTAATCTCAATTTATAATATATAAGTAGAAGTAAATATTATTTTACAAGTTAATTTTGTAAGTTTGAGTTAGGTTTAAAGTTCATTTCTTAACATAATATCAGAGTTTTAGTTAGAGTCTATCCTAGCGATATGTTAAGCATATTGTTTCATAAGTTATCGGACTATCAATTAATGTTTAGTCTTACACTCAATATATATATTAGGGTTAAATATGTTTTTAGTCCCTATATTTTGGGACGATTTTGGTTTTAGTCCATTTTCAAACTATGGTACAATTTAGTCCTTCAACTTTAGAAAACTCTAATTTTAGTCTTTTTTACCAATTTTTTTTAACTTTATTTATTGTTTCAAGTACGTTTCTTAGTTAACATCGAAGCAAAAATGTGTCAAACAGTATAAACAATCAAAATATTATAATGAAATGTGTTTGAAACAATAAATAAAGTTAAAAAAATTGGTAAAAAAGACTAAAACCAGAGTTTTCTAAAGTTGAAGGACTAAATTGTACTATAGTTTAAAAATGGACTAAAACCAAAATCGCCCCCAAGTATAGGAACTAAAAATATATTTAACCCTATATATTATATATACTTCAGTAGAATAAGGATACAAACCGATTTTGTGAGATTGAGTTAGACTTAGAGTTTATTTTTTAATATTATTAACTCACTTTAACTAACTTTGTATAATCTGTATGAAAGTTATAGTCATCATAGTTCAAACATCTCACTTATGATATGTCTGACATATACACGTTAATAACAGGATAAAATAGTACAACATAAGAAATAAAGTTACAAAAATTTTCTTTTAGAGTTGGTTGTGTCGGGTACTAGTTTGATTTCATTCTCTATTGGTGTCTTTTATGTTTTTCAATAGACAATAAAGGTTAATTATTTGTGCTTTGTGTATTATTGTTGGAAACTTTTTTTTCTGAACGACATTCAATTTTAGTTTGGAATCTTGATAAGGATGAGTTAATATAGAATATTTTACTATTATAATAAAATTGTTATGACTTAATGATCATAAGTAGTGAGTAGTAACCTAATCACTTTTTTTTACTGAGTTCATCTTAACTATTTTAAAAAAAATTTATAGGAGATAATTTAATATTGTATATTAACTAATACAAAAAATATTGTATATTGAATATTATTTAGAATATTCTTTCACATTATTTTTTCGCTAATTAAATAGAATGATCAAATAATACTAATTATAATTGTATCATATCATAATTAACATTAATATAATGTCAATTTTGCTTTTTAATCTTAGACAAATCGTCTAGAATGATTGATTTTAAAAAAATAATTATTATTATTCATTATTATTAATATAATTATACCAATTTCATCTTTTTATCTTAAACATTTTCAATTTAATTATTTTTAACAGAAAATAAATTAATAAATTTCTTCCATAAAATTAATGATGATTGAGTTACAATAATAATCTGTTATATAAATAATAAATAACATATCATTATTCAAAATTTATCTAAGGAAAAAAGTAACGGGTGAATTGAATCGAACAATAATGTCACATGTTACTAGAATATTGACGTCACCATGATTTCATAAAAAACATTACCTTGACTGTTTAAAGAAAAAAGAGACTAAATCAAGAACATTTAAAAAAAAAACATTATTTTCATTTAGTACTTATAAACCAGATCCGATATATGTACTAAAACAATTATGAATATTTTGGTCTCTTTTCAGTTTTAATTATTAATTTTGGTTACTTATGCAACATCGTGGCAATCAATAGCACATCCATTAAATGGGTTTGCTTTAACACATTTTCAAATCTTGTCCGTTGTTGCTGAGGAAACAGGAGACATTATCTGTTATAATTATAATCTATTTTTCATAGGCTCTGTTGCTACTCCTTCATTGCCTACCTTTCTCACCAAAACAAAAATATACAAAACAAAAGCAAAAAACATAAAAAAGAGTCCAGTGACATGACATTATTGTGCTTTTCAAAATCGTAAATTTCATGTCAAAATAAAGATAAATTTGAACTAACGAAGTTTATAATTGTTTATAACGTTAATTATGTTTTTTTTTCTAAAATGGTTATAAATGGATTTTAATGTGTGTTTTGTTTATTAAAGCATTTTTAAATAATCAAATAGATTAAACGATTGCAAAAATTGTCGACACAATTGCATTTTTCAGAGGTTAAAGCCGCTAATAATATTAAAAATAACACCGGGTGAAATTTCAAATTTTTGTAGTGAAAGTGATTTGTTATTTGCCACTAAAAAATATTGGACAAAAAGGGTTACATGTATTTTTTAAAGATATCATATGTCTCCATAATAACTAAGTGATAATTAATTTTAGGTTTAATTGCTTCTTTTGTCCTCAGTTTGGTTGAAGTGTGTCAAATTCGTCTTCCTTTTAGAAAAATATTAATTTTGTCTTCATATAGAAAAAATTTGTGTCAATTAAGTCATCTCCGTTAGATACAAACTAATGGTGTTAAAAACTTAAAGTGAGTTTTGAATAATAACCACTTCATGGGTCTGATCCCTGATATTGCAGTGAATAAAGTGAGTTTTGAAAGCAATGATTTTTAACGGAGATGACTTGATTGACACAAATTTTTTCTATATGAAGACGAAATTGATATTTTTTTAAAAGGGGACGAATTTGACACACTTCACCAAACTGGGAACAAAAAAAGCAATTAAACCTTAATTTTACATGTTATCATAAGATTGTAATGATTATACAAATTTCAGAAGACTTTTAGTAAGTAACGTTTGAATGTGTTAAAATTGGCATATTATAGTTCAGATGTGAAGTTAACCAACAATTATACTAATTTAATCAAATCATTACATTAAACAATCATTTAAAATATAAAATAGGTGTACTTTACAAGAAAGTGTACGTTTATCACTTTTTATAAAATTATTATGACTTAATGTATATAAATTTTAACAAAAAATAAATATATGAATAAATATAGGTTCTTAGGGATGGTGAGTTTTTAAGTGTGACTATATTCTCAATCATGATTGAATTTTTTGAGAATCCAAGTGTGAGTTTAAGTTTCACATTGAATAGAAATGAAAAAGTAAAATATTGTATAGAGATGAAATATCTATTAACTCATTCTCTTAAGATTTTAGACAAAGAATTATGTTAATCCCTTATATAATTAGGTTCATATCTTTCATTGATATTGTGTTTCTCCCATGAACTCCTCCTCGATAGACCCACCAAGAATTCACTATTAATCCTTATATGGTTAGCTCATATTTTATATTGAAGAACAATAATTTAATTATAGTGGTTAAAAAAATTGGTTAGTAGTATTAAATTTTTGACTTATAAATTCATATATATCATTAAAGTTACACTGTAAAGGGATCTATTATTTTTATCTGGGATGTAGGTGAGTAAGGTATCTAATTAACCCATGTGACACATTACTAAGTTGGTTTAATATTTGAATGCCATAGGGAATGTTGGGTATAAATTAATTGAAAACGTATAAATAATTGTAGAGGTAGCTGGCATTTGAAAACTAGTTGAAAGTTAAATATATATATTGAAGACTGAAAAGTTAAATCGGCAAAACTAGTCAAGATAAATACAATATGATTAATTATTTAATTAAGTCTTAACATTAGATAATGCAAATTTAAAAAATTATATATTTTAATTTATTTTAATTATTTTATAATCTAAATTAAAAAAAAAAATATTTTGAGTATTAAGGGAGTAGTATGATATTACATTGGAAACCAAAAGTTACACCCTTCACCTTTTTATCACATAGCATATATACATGTTCATCAAAAAGAAAACAAGACACTTTGGAAACAACAAACATAAGTTTTATGTCGTGATTGGGACTGCCTAGCTACTTTCAAAATTGCACCAAATGATAATGAGACTACAGTATAGGAATTAGGGATGGAAAAAAAATCCGCAGATACGAGTATTCGTGGATAAAATCTATGGCAAGTAGTTATTACTAGCAGATATTTACTATATGCGAACAAGGGATAACGAGTATTTTAATATCCACTTTTAAACAGATCGGGTACGAATAATATATTACCCGATCTGTGGATATCCATTACCTGTAAAAAATAAAAAAAAATAATTTATATATATTTTTAATTAAATTTAATTAAAAATAAAATAAAAATATATTTTATTAGGTTAAATTTAATAAAAATTAAATTTTAACTTATATTTAATTTAATTTATATTATATTTTATATATTTTTTATAATTTTATTTAAATTTTATTTTAAAATATACAAAATATATTTTTTTTATTTTTTACGGATATATGTGGATATCCACAGATTTTAAATATCCGCAGGTATTTTTTAAATAATATCCGGCAGATAACGAATCGGATAATGGATAAGATTTTAACCGACAGATCGAGTTACGGGTAATTAAAAAGAAAAAATTATAGCAATGTTTTTCGCACTGGAGATTTCATGTCAAAAGACTGGTTGACACGTATCGGCATAATAGTGGATAGTTTAAATAATTTGTACGAGGTCTTTCTAATCTTCGTTACTATTACTATACTATTAATAAATAACCTAATTGCTGCATAGAAAATCGATGAGCATTTATTACTTTATTAGTGCAACAATGCAATGGGAATTTGTATATGAGGGCAACATCTGTAACGACATAGTTAAAAAAAGTTAGTGGCAAATACGTCACTCAACGGTAAACTTGTGAAGTTGTAATTTCAAAAATATATAAACAAAACTTTATGAATTTTAAATAAGATCAGGTTAGCATCGTTATAAACTTTGATGTTTTAGTTAGGATTACACCTCAAATTTCAATAAATATTTGTATTCATGAAAGGATTTATTAAAAACTAAAAACCAATGAATACAAAACATAGAAAATAATGATAAAAAAAATATACTTATAAATGCATTTATATGTTGTTTAAATGCTAAAATTTATAAATATTCGATTTTTTTAATAACTAATAATATTCTGGAATTTGGAGTGTTATAATCTCTAGTCCAAGTTTTAAGTTTTTTAATTTGTATCAAATCTTAAAAATGTTTCACCAATTTTCTTCCAATCAATTGGGTGTCAAGAAAATTGTCACACTTTCTTTCTTTGCATTTTATGTTGAGTTTTTTTTTTTCATCTTCTTTAATGACAAACAATCATTTTAATTTATGAATTATGGAAAGGTAACACAACTCCTTAGTAGAAGGACCTTCTTTTTTTTCATCAACATTATCCATCAACTTTCTTTTTATATTGTGATAACCAACAAGTCGAACGTACCTTCAAGATAAAAAAAAATTGTCTCTGTACAATACATAATCATTACGACATTCATTTATTTTCTTGTAGTCCAAACTCATTGGACATATAATTTTCTTCGCCTCATAATTACGATTAGGTAACGTTTTATTTTCTAGAAATATTTGTTTCAACAATTCTAGCAATTTTGTGAAACTTTTATTAGTCCTTCCAAACTAAATAATTTCAAAGTTATTGATATTCTATAAAGTTATTGTATTTTCGGTATAATTGTTCCTCTGAATCATACTTCAAAGAATCATATAAATGAACTCTTCCATAATTTTCTCTACCAACATATCATGCCATCTAAACGATCATTCATCATTTTTTGAACATATTTTGTTGTTTGTGACATATTACGTTTGTCTAATACTTCTCTTTGTCAAATTTAAATTGTATAACTACTGACTATATAAAAAATGAATAGATGATCACATATTTCACACAAATCCTGATGTATATGATTCAAATAACAAACATAGAGACAATAATATATCTCGTTCATAGGTCTTGCATATTCTTGAACATATTACAAGAACTCACCATCATCACTTCATAGTCTTCACTAACACATCGCATAATCATCCAGTTTCAATCCATGGGTATGCTGGTAACAAACTCCATTACTCTCACATTTGTAATTCTCACAAGATGATCATTTTCAAAAGCATTTTTTATAATTCACTACCATGTACACATAAATATATCATCATAAAATTAATAAAACTTCAATAGCATTTTTTATTTATCTTTGAAATATACACAATGAAAATGATGATTCATAACCAGAATCAAGTACTCATCTAAAAAATAACACAAAATGGTGTAAACCAAAATTTTAAAAAATTTATACATAAATTTAAATGTTCAGATATTAACAAATTATGAAAAATGATTTTACCAAATTTTTTAATAAGACAATTCAATATTTAATGCTCATGATTAAATTTTAATCATTTACACTAAATCTCAAATAGGAATTAAATTTTGCTCAATGTCTAACATCTAAAACTATAACTTAAATAACTAACAACAAATAATATAAATTAATAAATTAATTTCAGTATATTTTATATGAATTTTTAAAGTGTAAACTAATATATATATATATATATATATATATATATATATATATATATATATATATATATATATATATATATATATATTAACTCAAGAAACCTAAATCATCACAACTTTTTTGCATAAAAAGAGGGGAAGGAGAGACTCGTTTCACATAAAACACTTTTTTTTACATCTAACTGATATAAGTCACATATAAATATTGTTAATTTATTTATAAAAATGTTAATATTAGTAAGGATAATTAATGACAACTTTTATGTTAGATACAAGAACTATATTTAATTCCCTTTTACCAATTATAAAGAAATCAATCAAAGATTATAAATATTATGTATCATATTATTAACTTATAATGAGTTCACAAAGTATCCTTTATCATCTCCTAAGATAAAGCAAATACACAATTCCAAACTAAGTTTAGAATGCTATTCCTACCAAACATCAAAAATTGTTTCAAAAGTTTACAAGAATTCACTTATAGAGAGGATATAAACCACATGCACTAATTATTCTAGAGACTAACATCACACAAGTTAAGAATTTACAGGTATATTTTAAATTATATAATAATTTATCTTTAATGTAAAAGTCTTTTTTATCATGCAATGTTTCGTAAGTTTTGTATTTTGTATTCAAATGTCAATATTGAATTTTTAGGGATCACTATAAATTTTTACATCCCAAACTCCAAAATTCACCAACAATTTCCCAATATGAAAGATTTCATTTAAAAAATAAAGAAAAAAACTTACAAACATAGGTAAAGAAAACACATGGATGGACCAAACGAAAACAATATAAAAAAGAAGCACTCCCTTTTATACACTGGAAAAATGATATAAAAGAAATCCAAACTTATATTAATCATAATAACATTTATAATCTCACTTATTTTAAGTCCCTAGATTGGCCAACTTATGAGCAAAGTGATTTTCTTCCCTGAATATATGTGAGAAAAGAAATTCCTCCTCAAAACATATCATCAAACACTTTTTTTTCATCTTCACTAGTACAAAAATCATATTTTATAACGTACAAAAACAAATTATGACGTACATAGTTTTGTACGTTATAATATGTTTACACATTTATTTTATAACTTAGTAAAAATTTACGTAACATGTATTGTTACATCTTAATTATATATCTCTTTAACATATATTTGGGGATATTGTAACATGTATTTCATTGAATTTAATATGTGATTTTTTTCTTATATATCATTCAATTTAATTAATTTATTTTTACCTGATTTAGAATCTTCAATTTATACTTCAATTATTAATATATTTTTTAGAAAAATATAAAATTTATAAATTTTTCTTTCTTATTTATTGAAATACATTAATTTAGTAAATTTTTGTTATATCATAAAATGAATGTGTAGACCTATTATAAGGTACAAAATTATGTACGTCATAATTCGTTTTTGTACGTTATAAAATATGATTTTTGTATTAGTGCTTGTATCAATATTTTTTAAATACAAAACATTTAATATTATTTTTGAGTTAATAAATATACTTATAATATAAATTATATATTCAGTTATTAAATGTGTAAATTTTAATGTTTAAAATGTAAGTAAATTTAACTATCATGATTGTGAAATTTTCCCATTCTTAGATTTATTTTCCTAAAAATAGGTAATTAATATATTTTTTAATATTAATATATATATATATATATATATATATATATATATATATTTTAATTATACTTCTTTTCATAGAATTACGAAAGAGAAGAGAAGAGAATTAAAGAAATGGTCACTTGAACATTCTCAACTCACTTAAAGGATAGATATTAGTTGTTTTTATAAAGAAATAAATACTTAAGCGTTTAACCAAAGCTTGAGTGATGAATGTCAATTATAAAAAATGAATGAATTCTCTCTTTTTTTTAATTATAAATGAGTATAAATTGTTGTTATATTCTATGTTATAATGTTAATTTAGTATCTTCTTTAAGCTTGCATATGTGTCATTAAACCATGATTTTTTATTTAAAATTATAAATTATAAAATTCATAAAAACACGTCTTCACAATTCTAAGGAAAAGTCTAAAATATATTTCTAAAATTAATTATGATTAAATTATTTAACATATTAAGATTTATTAGAACATTTATTTTTAGTGAGACCAAACAAAAATATTTATTTATTACTATAAATCTTATTATATTAATTCTTATAATATGATACTAAATGCTCAAATATTTATTTTTTATACAAGCAATTAATATTTAATAAGAAGTATTGTTAAATTGTTATAGATTAATTTTAGAATATGATGGATAAATATTTAATAGAAGCTACCATATTTATACATTTTCAATTATTACATGATTGCTTCATACAACTGTTTACCATCAAATCGCACCTACTCCTTAGGAGTTTTTAATTAATAGAATTAACAACTTATTTCTTTCTTATAGATACTTTACTCTTTTTATCCATTTAGAAAACTACAGGAAGACTCTATCACACATATCCTAAATAAATAAATATTACTAAATTTTGCCCATGTTGAAAACTACTTATACTTTAAGAAATTTGAATTGAATTATACAAATAAAAATATTTAAAAAATAAAATAAAGTAATAAAAAATTCTAAAATTTTAGACTTTTTCATCCACACACACAACCTAGACTATGCATAAAATTATGATTGGGTGAACCATTGAGCATAACCTAATCCTCCTATGCATATCTGTATGCAACACTAATTGTCTTTATCTTCAATTGAATTGAATCCATATTTTCACCAACTTCATCTATCTAAATCTCACAATAATCTCTCAAGTTTGGTTCTAATTAGTCCTTGGCATGGTTTAAAATGCAACATTTTTAATGCTTTTGAAAATGATCTTAAGATACTTAATGGTATGGATCATAGGAACAAAATTGTGTGCTAATCTTGAACCTAGTAGATGCTTCTTAAGTAAGATAATCTAGGAAATTAGGGTTCTAATTTGGTAATCATAAGCTTAGTGCGTAAAACTAACCTTTCAAGCGAGTAAATAGGAGAAAAGGATTAAGAAATCTTACCTATGTTTTCCACTTTGAGTCATGATGTTTCATGTGTTTAGTTAGATTTTCATTGTTTTACTAACCACTAACACTCACAATCTTTCATTATTAAATTTGCTTAAGCTATACTTTAATACTTAATTAAGTCTCTATGGATTCACACTCTACTCATCACTTTTACTTATTATTATTATTATTATTATTATTATTATTATTATTATTATTATTATTATTATTATTATTATTATTATTATTTTAAAGGGTTACTTTTTGATTGTTACGTTTCACAAGTTTGGATAATTCTTTTTATAATCTATATATAAAAGTCATAAGATTCATATTCACAACCATATCAAGTTCTTTCTTCCATCATAAACAAACATTTGAAGGTTTTCCTTAGTCCAACACATCAACATGTTGGTGCACAACTTACCCAATTATTTTTTTTTATAAAAATAAATTATATCTCTCTACAAAAATAAAAAAAAAATGTTTAATTTTTTTTAAATTACTATTTTTATTATTATAAATTAACAGAACGAAATAACTATGTACTGTTCCTATTCTTATTTTTATTTTAAACTATAAGACAAGTAATTAATAATCTTGTTTTTAGTTTAATTTCGAAATATGTTCTAAAATTAAACTTACTAAACTGATTTTTTTTTCTAGAATCATTTCCAAACTAATACATAACAAAGATTATTTTCTTATTGTCTTATCAAAAAAGATCTTCAAGTTTATTTTGCAAAATAGTTTCCAAACATTGAAAACACAATACAAAAACTCTTAACATAATGTGTTTGGATTTATATTGTTTTCCGTTTGTAACATATTGAGAGAAAAGATCTAATATTATTTTTTTCATGTTTGATCCCAAAGTTTCATATTTTGATTTTTTTTTTTTTATTATTGTTTAGACTTTATAAAAACTTATTAAAACACATAAGTGAAGCTAGTTTAAGAAGTGAGTGAAGCCAATAAAATCTTATGTTTTTGAATGAATATCAATCCATAATAAATAAATAAAATTGTTCCTCTGATTTTAGTAATTAAAGATTGACTAAGTAAACACACAGAAACATTGAATGATGAACATAGTCAATCAAGTTTCAACTGATTGGCACCATGGCTTTTGAATTTGAGCATCAAGTCCATGATAAGAAGTTTGTGTGATGCTTGAAAAAGTTAGATATGATTATTCTTTGCAGACCAATGAAAATTTCAGAGAACAAACAAAACAAGTGGGAAAAAGCATCAATGACTGGTTGATGCATGGACACTTCTTGTGGTCCTCAATTCTCTCTATTCTCTCATTTTCACATCTCCAACTACTCTTCCACTTTCAGTCCTTTTCCCACACCTCAATTCACTTCCTTCCATGCTAATTTAACAGCCCCCACCAACTGCATAATCAAATTGCATAAACTTCTGCATACATTTTATTTTATATGAAACTCAGATACAACATAATCTATAATGTTCTAGTCACTAAAAATTTAATATATGCAATCAATTTATTCCTTTGTCATGTTCTGATCAATAAGCACTGAGCATGTTTTATTCTTTTGTCGGATTGGATTAATTACAGTAGGCATTATTTCATAATTCTGCAACAATTATTTTTGAGATTACAAGGTACAGTTCACCAAGTTCATCAAAATATTTACAAGTGTCACTGTTACAGTCTACATGATTACATGGTACACTTTTTGGACCTCTGCTTGTACCAATGTTGCACACGGTTGAATTTGTTGACTCAATTTAGACCAACTGCAATTGACTTCAGGGCACTAACCAAAACCTATGAGAATTGAATGAAACCAATTATTGTTCATAATGTCACCATTTGAGTACAAATTTTTAAGTCAATGCAGGGTCATTGTCACATCAGCTAACTCTAATGAATTCCAAGCAAAAGATGGCTATTGAAAAAAAGCTTATGATAAGCTCAAAAAGGACCTGCATTTGTAGTATTCTATTAGAGATCAACATTGCAAAACAAACTCTCTACTAGAGTTGATCTTCATGTCTAAGGAGATTCTGTTCACATAATATCCCTGATGCAGTTAACGATAATCAAATCTCTAAGGTTTCTGGTTAAGATATGAAACGAAGAATCAATTGACCAATTGACATCTACATTATATCTCTCCATTGAGTTTTTCTCTTATTTTGTAGTTCACCCTTGAAATAAATTCATCTGACATTGCCATGGCCTCAGTGAGATTTACAAAATTCTTATAGCACAGTACAATAATGCAAGTATAATTAAAAACATTGGTTAAAGCAGATTGCAAAAGAAAAATGACATTAAACTGGTCATTCAGTCAGATAACACTAGTCCTTCAAAGATATTCAACATACTGTAATCTTCTTACAAGCCAAAAGTCAATGGCTAAAGTTTTAATAGTTTTAAGTCAGTCACTGCTGTTTTTATGCCAGAACAAATAACAGAAGCACAAGCAGCATTTACACATTTCCAACACCAAGAGGCATTTTGACTTTGGCCTTAGGTGTCTGCTAATTTTATTTATGTAGCCAGCTAAATACTTAGCTCAGCTCAAAGCATCCATCCAGGAATGAAACCGTTCACTTGTTGAACTTGTTGAGCTTGAGTTGTGGCAGTTAGCTGATCTGAGGCTTCAGGGTTGTACCTGTAGTCAGAACTGCATCAAGGCACAAGCATTAAAATACAATTCAAAATCACCCTCAGCACAAAAATACATGAAAAATGATTGTATATTATACCCTATCTGCAATGTAGGGTTGCACTCCAAAGGCTGGAAGAAGCCTTGAGAATGAGCATTCTGAGTACCATAAGGCATACTTTGATCGCCAGCTTCCCATGTTTGCCTATACTGGTTTCTTGAATTGATTTCATCCAGCTGCCAACATAGTAGCCATGAACCAAATCATTATTGGAGGAGATTAATGAGAATGGAAGAAAGATACAGTGTTACCATTTTCATCAAACACTTTTGAATAGAGTTTCCATTTTGTAAAGTATTAAAAACAAGTGAACAATCATATTATACGACAGAACAACAAGAACAGTAATATCAATACATAATCATTGATAAGGTTTTTATTATTGGATGTTGTAGGATGAACTTTATGGATAGTGTTTAATGTTACCTTCATGGTCAAAGCTCTGTTTGCTTCTACCAACATCTGCTCCTGTATGCAAACAATAGCTTGAAAGTGTTAGCAAAACATAAATTTTGTTTTCCCTATGACTATGCTAACACTATATACCTTATTTTGAAGATCAGCTAACTGGTCCAGCATGAATTGAGTCTGCAAAGTAATGTTCCAGATATAGTGTCAGAAAACTAGTAATCTGCTTTCATAAGGAAACATCAGACTCTTTAATTAGCTTTTCCGACCATATGAATAACATGTTCCAAGTTTACCATTGTATAGAACATAAAAGGTTATATTTTTATTACCTTTGTCGACCTCACTTGCTTGAGAGATGAATCTAGCTGCCTCTCAAGCTGCTCAAGTTCTTTGGTATTTAATGGGCCCAAGTCTTCACCTAGGAGGTTTCTGCAGCATGGAACAAGAACATGGTCTTAATCAAAACACTACTGATGCAAATGGTAAACCTTTTTTGAAAAATACGAAAAATTTAATAATGATGACTAAGAAAGTTCTCTCAAACCTTAACCCATAAAAGTTAAAATAGTAAAGGCCAAATTATAGGTGTTTTTAGTACTAAATTTGAAAGGAGTTTTTCAAAATACTTTCTCATGAAATTCACCTCTGGGTCCTCTGAAGAGATTCAAATCTTCCTTTCAGCTTCAAGTACTCACGATAGCTGCTCTGCTACAAAAGCAAATGACAAATGAAGAGTAACAGAGTGCCTAGCCATATTTAATGGAAAACATAATATATATTTTAATATGTTGGAAATCAAAGTTCTTGCAATTAACAAGACTTTCCTAACTGAAAATTTTATGAGATGTTATTTCTGTAATGCTACTACCTTCATCCTCTAATAACTTCATACCATTAAGAACAACAACAAACATATTATTTACTAAAGTAATCTCTTTCTTGAAAAATACATTACTTTTATATTTACTATATGCAAATGTTCTCTCCATAAATATTTAGAAACAAGTTACGAAAAAAATTATTTAATACTTTAAAGTTCATTATTATAAAGCTTAAACTGCGGTTACTTTTGAACAAAAAGTATTATTTCATACCTCAAGCTCTTTGGCAGGTTTGCTGACTTCAACTGCACCATAGCTGCACTTTTGGTACCTTTCAAGTGTTTTGAGCATGCTGCAGATTCAAGAAAAGAAAGGAAGAATGACGGTGTATGAAAGTTAGTCATACAACACTACTTAGACTATAGCAGCATGACCATAGATATTCTATTATTCATCTAAATCACACTTACCTTTGATGTTCCAAGATAAAAAAAAAAAAAAAAAAAAAATCAAATAAAATGGTTTTCAAATTATAAAGTAAAAATCTACAATTTTCTTACTACTTCCCTAAAACTAATACATGATAGTTGATAACGAAATGCAACATAATAAGGCTGCAAAAAAATACTATGTAATATTTCAGGACCTTGATTTCTAGAGCAAATTTTAAAGAAAAACGCAAGTTGAGTCAACAATGTCACTGCAAAATTTTCATTACCTGATATACAAAATTGTACCTGAAATTGAATATAATATGTTGATAAAAAAAAAATTCTGTATATATTAAACACTATTTTCCCTGAATTGATTCACTCGATCTTTATAGCAATAGGTGGTTAGAATATCAAACCCTCAGAACAAAAAGACATCCAAATCTATGAAAAGGTACCTTTATAGGCAACTTTATAAAAAAAATTAAAATAAATATAGAACTCGTGTTTTTTTAAAATATAATTTACTATTTTAATAGTCATGATAAGAGAGAATGCACCTTCAAGTGCTAGATATGTTGAATTTTTTTCAAACCTTGTAGTTACACTTAAACTCAAATTCATGTATTATTACGTTAAAAAAAATATTTTTATATTGGTTTTTAAATTGGTATAAAAGTAGAAGATATAAAAATTATTCAACTTTATGCCTTTCATATATTCTCCTTCAATATATTTTCCCGTCTGTTCATTTTTGTTCCCTGTTAAAACCTTTGCTATCTCATATAAAAACCAACAAACTTGTTATACTAAATTTCAGAATAAGTATAAAAAGTTTTTTTTTTTTAATGAAAACACATATATTCATGGGGTTGTGTCAACACTTAACAGAATCATAAATAGGATCATTTATCCAACAGCTACTGTTGGATGGCATGATTTATAGAGGGAGGTTAAACAGAATTTGAATAAAAATAAATTATTGCAATAATATTGCACTGAATTAGTCAATAAATAGGGTTATATCCAAATTTATGCAGGCTTTTTCTTTGGTCAATTTTTTCTTTGTCAACTCATATACTATTCAACCACAAACACTGAATTCTTCAAGCTTTGATGGCAGTGAAGCAATATAGTCACATTGATGACAAAAACAACCATTAAAATCAATCTGTTGTGCATATAAATGATCTGATACTATGACAAAGCACACGTTTGTGAGAATTTATTTCAATAACAAATTCATTCTTAATGTCTAATTCCCCACTAGAGGATAGAGAAATCCACAAAAATTAAGAGAAGCCATCAATAACATGGTTTAATTTGGTCATTAAATGTTCAACATGAAAACTTTCTCAGCATTGAACGTCAATGAGATACACTCATAAAACCTACTAATGAATTCATTAGTGAAGTACTTTGCTTTAATTGAGAGGTATAACATTGACACACGATAAAATTTCAACTAAGTATAATTAGTTAACATAAATGAAGAAAAAAAATAGGAATTTTACATGGAAAATATACTAAAATGATTTTGTATATATTTATATTATGTGGTTAAATAGATATATAGATAGATATAATGATAAAGTTCACCTTTATTAAGAAAAAAAAACTATTAAATGCAGCAATTTCAGGGAAAAGGTCACCGTACACTGATAATAAACAGTGGTAAGGTGATGAAATAAAACACCCTTTATTGCTTTCCAAATGTCGAACTATTTGTTTTAGAGTGAAGAAACAGTGTTTATTTGTTTTTGGTGCAGCACACTACATGCTTACATTCTGTCCTTGTTTCATTGGACTTAAGATGTGTTCAAGCTGTCATAGAACTTCATTTCAGGACAATCAAGTACTGCTGCTAATACATCTTGGTCATACATAGATATAACCAAACTTTTTAAGGAAAAAAAAAAATACCAAGAAAACAAACAAAATCATCTTAATATGAAAAAACACAGATCCATTAGCCTTCTTGGTGAACAAAAACAGTCCAAACAGGAAAAGAAATTACATTGAATTATGCAGAAACCCCTCAAAGCATGTGGGTGAAGAGAAAACATAAAAGGAGAGGTAATCCACCAAAACTTTCCGTACAGGAAAACAAAAACATGACTTATTTTTCAGATCATGAACTGCATCACCAGATCTCACAACCTTACATTCAAAAGACCAAACCAGAGCTGAAAGATTGATTAATTTCTTCAACTCCATTGGAAAGAGATAAGAAAAAAAAAAGGTAGGAAAGAGAAACATGAAAGTTCTTCTCAGGAAAGAAGAACTCAGAAGAAATGAGATTCAAGCAGCTATGATTAATATTGAAAAAAAAACAAGGAAAATAAATAAAAATAGTGATCTTCTGAAACATAATCAAAGCAAAGGGTATAGTTGCAGATAGAAAGATGAAAGTGATGAGTGCAGAAACAAAGAAAAAAAGAGATACCTTGAACTGCTGCAAAATTCATAAAGCTTGCCACGGGTGGAAAAGATGATAAGGGCAACCTCAGCATCACAGAGAACAGAAAGCTCATAGGCTTTCTTGAGAAGGCCATTTCGCCTCTTTGCAAACGTTACCTGCCTGTTTATCTTGTTCTCTATCCTTTTGAGTTCCACTCTTCCCCTCCCCATATTTTCCCACTTGATTCTTATCAATATTAATACTATTATTGTGTTATTCTATTCCTCACTCTTATTCAAAATTTACCCTTTTCTTATTTATCTCTTTATTTCTTCTTTCATACGTACAGTTTCTATTTTTTTCCACCCCTTCCTTCTCTTAGGTACCTGTTGAACCTTCTTTTCTGGGTCAGTACCCAAGTGCAGCCAAATTTGTGAAAAACAAGAGAGACTTCTCAAGTTCAAAACTTGGAACCCTAGAGAGAGAGGAAAAAATCAAGAGAGAGAAAACATCACAAAGCTAACAACAACACAATACTTGTAACTTGTAAGTGTTTATCTCTCTTTGCTAACTCATCATTTTCATCCTCAAAATCTTCTCTTTCTTTTCTTTTTCTCTTTTATCTTCTTCCAATCTCCACCATAAAATGGACTGCAGCTTAGGGTTGGTCTCAGTTTCCTGTTTCATACAAGTTTCTTTTTATCGTGCTTTACTCGGCTGAGGTTTTTTTGGCAAAAAATATCCTCTCAGTCGCGCCTTCTTCGCGTGCCTAACACCACCTCTTTTCTTCCCCCTGCTGCGAATCCGCGTATTCCTCACGGGCGCGTCTCGACAGCTGTCGTAGGTGTGCGTTGTTATTAAGAAAATATGTAACTTTTTCATTGTATTAACTTAAGTAGAGCAGAGCAAGAACGTCGTCAGATACCTTAAAGTGGACCCTCCACGTGTCAAATTATCACTGGCTTCCGTTTACTAGCATGCAAAACGGGAATTTAGTATTCAGATAAAGCTAGAGATGATCATATATTATAATCAGATTAATATTTAGATAGATCGTTATATTGCATATTAATATTTATCCACTTTTTGGACATTTTGTAAATATTTCGGAAACTGTTATAAAATTAATAAAAATATATATAGAAAATTAAATTTTTTAAATTTTTATAGAAAATTTAAATAATAATATAATGCATGTTGGGTTTCTATTGAACTAAAAATCAGAACAAGATATATGATTCATGTTTAAATAATAATTATTTTAAATAGCTTATTTTTAGCAATCATTTCAAATATCAGCACACAATAATATGATGAATTGTTCCAATAGTAGTTTTTACAAAGTTACTTTTTTTTATTTTTAATTTAACAATATATTAACAGATAACTCATTTTCAAAATATATAATTTTACTTGAATTTTAAAATATATTTCTAAATAAAATATGTTGACAAATTTCTTACTAGTGATTTTAAAAATTTATAAACAAAACCCTGTTCGATAAATATTATTCATTTCGTACCAAAAATATGTCATTAATTCTTCTGTCAAAAATAAAAGAACATGTTAAAAAAAATTTAAATAAAGTATAAAACATATTCTGTCATATTAACTATATTTTATCAATACTTTTTATCTTACAATTTAATGAAAACTATGAGAATTTTATATTTGAGAGTAAGTACATGAGTATTTGTCCTTAAACTAGTAATTGACTTCATCAAGATCTCTGTCTCTCCATCGTGAGATATGTTAATTAAACCAAAAAAAAGGTATTTAGATGTGAGTTTAAAAATCGATTTTACTCCTAAAACAAGAATGTCTCTCTTCTAACATCTTTTGCTTTAGAGTTTGAAATGTGTACCGAAAACTTTACAAGTATGTTCTCAATTTTTTAAACATAATCAGAATTATTTGCTTAGTTAGATTTGATTGTCTTAGTATTCTTCTATTTATATTATTCAAATTCACTTCAATAATTACATTTAAAAATAATTGTTAATCGCTATTTTATTGATTTTTCAACTTTATTAATGATGCACTTCTACTAAAAAGTTAAATTAGTTATACGTAAAATTAATTTGATAATGTTATACAAATAACAAAATCACAATTGATTAAGTATGTTTAAATATAAATCACTTTCTTCCAAAATCACTTTTGGCCAAAGCTATTATCGTCGTTCAAAATCAAATTCGTGTCCAGATACACTTATCTTAATTAAGATGGAATGAGAATTAAAAGGTCTAATAAATGAATTATAGCATTTATATATGATATTAAAATATTTATAAATAAATTATATTATTAAATAGGATAATGATACTTAGACAACATTTGAACATCATCTACGTGTCATTCTGTGATTGGTCCATGGTGGTATTTATGATTATTATTATTGATTGTAAAGTAATTTTGGACCAATCACATTACTTTGTGATTTTTGTGATTTTAATTAGTTAATCATTTCATAATTCTTTTTTTTGTTAGAAATTGCAAATCAATTCTTAATTTTTTTTTATTTCAATTAGATTTTTAATTTTGTAAAATTGATGTAATACGGTCCCTAGTTGAATTGGTTGAATGGCACTAAAAGTTAATGACATGACACACTCTTGTGAACTTCTTAAATGACATGATTTAATGAATAAATTACTAACGCAAAATTTTATTTTTTTAAAATAAAAAATTGAGAAAAACACACTGAATCTTCAATCTGCATCTTTCTCGCGAGCCACCACTGAATCTCTACAAAATCCCTGCTGGTCCGTTGAGTCTTCTCAGGTGTCTCGTGAGTTTCAAACATGGTCAAACAATTGGAAAATCCCAATTTATTTGCAAAACCCTAAAATTGAAAATCTCCAATTTCTTTCTGTTTTTGTTTTGCAACGGTGGAGCAAACCATCTCAAATGTAATGTTTCTTCTCTTACAACGATGTGGAGAACTCTATGGCTCATGATGGTTGAAAATGCTCATGGTGTTGGGAGTTGTTACAGCAGGATGCATGCTCATGTTAGTGGTTCACGTCCTTGTCACAATGGTTGGCCTTTGACATGCAATCTGGTATACTGAATGTTTGGAACTAGTAATCCTTATAGGTTGTTATAGCAATATTATGCATTAGTTTAGAGCCACAAAAGTTAAAGGTATTGGCTATTGTAATTTTGTATCATTGGTATGGTTTATCTATTTAATTTTAAAATTATGTACCACAAAAATTAATGTCAACAACCACCATCTAGGTTGATATAGTTTGGTTAACATTATTATCCTGTAGTTATAGTTTTTGTTGTAACTTAAGAACTACTTTAAAGTTAAAGCTCAAAATAAGAGCTTTAAAACAATGTAATTGATTGGAAATTTTCAATCTTAATTGATGTCTTAAAAGAAGATTGTATACAGTGATGGTATGGTAGAGAAACATAATAAGATAGAGAGAAAAGGACCTACATTATTTTAGGTTATTGTTTAGGAAGGCTTTTGATAAGGTAAGTGTTCTAATATAGAGTCGTGTATTAAGTATTGCCTAATTTTTTGGGAATTGGTTTGTGTACAACACATGGATCATGCTCCATCAAATCGTTCATGGATGCATGATAGGTGTCATAGAGGAAGAGGTGTTTTTAAAGAGTCTTTTATACTGAGAGTTAAAGAGTTTACAACTAAATATTGTGAACTAGACCATTATCACAATGGCGAGGGAGTTCGATGTCCATATATTAAGTGCAATTGTACAAAGATTTGAGATGAAAGAGTTGTGAAGGTTCATCTTTATAGACACAGTTTCAAGCCTAATTATTTAATTTGGACGGATCATGATGAAACAATGGTAGAAGATTATTTAAATAATGATGTAACTTGAAGGGGTGTGGAGATGAAAAATGAACCAAATGACCAAATTATGTCAATGAAAGACATGGTAATGCTCTTATGCAACATGACCCCTGCCAAGTATCAAATTCTTCTAACGTGGAAGAGACTCCTAATGAAGAAACTTAAGGATTTTTTAACCTTTTGTTGGAGGCAAATAGGCCATTGTACGAAGGAGCATCCGACTTCAAATTATCAATGTGTGTCAGGTTATTAGCTTGCAAGTCCAATTGGAATATTCCTAACCAATATGTATATTTTATTACAAAAATGCTTCTGGATGCAACACCCATCAAATTGGGTTTGCTCAAAACTTACTACGATGCAAAAAAAGTTAGTGTCAAAGTTGGGATTATAGTCGCAGAGGATTGATTGTTGCGGGGATGGTTGCATACTCTTTTATGATAATGAATATGGTAAAAATGACGTGTCTTGCTTGAATGCAAATTTTGTGGAAAACCAAGATATCAACAACATAAGAGGTGTGGAAGCACTTTGGTAGAGTATATCCTGATTTTCCATTGAGCCACACAATGTGCGACTCGGTTTATGCTTTGATGGTTTTAACCCATATGTGCAGACATCAAATATACCATATTCATGTCAGCTAGTAATTGTGACCCCATACAATCTTCCTCCAGAAATCTTTATGTCTCATTCTGAGGTCATTCAATCCAAAGGTTAGCATTGATGTATACCTAAAGCCCTTGATAGACGACGTGAAAAAGTTGTGGACTAGCATCCTAAATATGATATTTCAAGGAGACAAAACTTTATGATAAGGGTCATGCTGGTATGGGCAATTAATGATTTTTTTGCTTATGGTATGTTGTATGGTTGGATCACTCATGGTAAACTAGCATTTGCATGGAGCATATAAAGAATTTCAAATTATATCATGGGGGGGAAATTCGTGGTTTGACTCCATAGGAATGCTTTCAAGAAGGAGGGAGTGGACATGGATGACGCACCACAATATCTGACACCAACAGAAGTTTGGAATAGAGTGAAGGGTGATCCTAAAGTAACTGAAAATGGTGCACCAAGAATAAATGAATTTGATGAGTGGCATAATTAGACGAAAAGAAGCATCTTTTGGCATCTATCTTATTGGATGAATAATTTGTTAAGACATAATCTTGATTTCATGCACATTGAAAAACAATTCTTTAACAATATCTTTAATAATGTTATGAATGTGAGTGGGAAGGCAAAAGATAATGAAAAGGCCCAATGGATTTAGGTTTGTATTGTAGCCAAAAAGACTTAGCCCTTGTTCGTTTGAAGGGATTGTACTGTTTACTCGGATTTGCAGGCGAGGAATTAACTTGTCTATCGTGTTCGTTTGAGAGGAAAAGCGACGATGGGCGAGGACAGATTTGCGGGATGTATAGGTTTTGGATCACCTGCGATGGAGAAGAGATTTGTAGTGATTTATGTTAAAAAGTCATGTGTACCCTCATCGTTTTATTAAATTTCATCCCAATTTTTCACAAGAGCTTCCATTCCACAACGAGAAAGATGAAGGCCTAACGAAGAAAAAAAAAACCATGGCGAGAAGGCAGAATGCGAAACCAGAACTATCGTCCTTCGCCGGCAACGAACAACGACATCGTCGCACCATCCATTGTCCCAAGCTCTGAAGGATCTCGCCGTCACCGTCGCCACCGTTGCACGAACATGAAACCCCATGGGTCGTGCCTCTGCCGCTGCGTCACACCGAACGATTGCTGCTGCTGCATCGCCACTCACCCCAAAGTTGTCGCCAGCTAGACGAACTCTGCAGCAGTGCCACCATTACAAAACCAAAACGCAGGCCCCATGACTAGTATGAAAACTTTCATGCCATCTCCACCATTACAGAGAATGCGTAGGAAGAATGACGAAGAACACAAGTGTATGTTTTTTAGGTTTCTGAATTGGAAGCAGCTAAAATAAAATGACTAGGTGAAGAAAAATTATTCTTTGCATGATTTTATTATGACACCTGCGTTTTACCAACATTGAAAAAATAAAATAAAAAATAATAAGTTTTATTTTATATTTTAAATACCTTCAAAATGTTATTATTAAATAATATTTCATTTATTAAGATTAAGTGGATAATTAATTAAAGAAATAAAATATACAATAACTAATTACATTATTTTATTTTTACTTAATTAAATATTCTATTAATAGCAATAATTAAATATCACATAATTATTTATTTTACTTAAATACAATTTTATTTTATTTTCAAATTTAATTTTTATTTGTTTTCTCTCTTATCAAAAAATTATTTCAATTTACTAAATAGCTAAACTTATTAAAAAAATTATTTCAATTTATTAAATTANAATTTTTTAAATTTTAAAAAATAATTTTTATCTTTTTCTCTTTATAAACATTTTTACATTTAAATATAACATTAAAAATTAGCATTTTATATTATTTTAATAATTATGGGCATTTTGGTAATCTTCAATTTCTACCAATTAAACAAATTTTTTAAATCTGTCACATCAATCAAATCCTACATTAATTTTCACAAACTTTACTTCCAAATCCATTCTCAATTACCCACAAATCCACTCAAAAAAACAAAAAAAAAAATTACCCTTAAATCCATTCAAATCATCTCTCCCAAATCATCTTCCTCAAATCCCTACAAAGGAACAAAGCATTAGAGCTAAAGAATCAAAGTAATGGAAAGATGTACAAGCCAAAAGCAAGTTATACATATTTACTAGACCAAGCAAAACAAGTATGTCATTGGTTAAAAGATCTTAAGATGCTTGATGGATATTTTTTTAACTTGTCAAGGTGTGTTGATGTGAACAGGGGAAGTACATTGGAATGAAAAGCCATGATTTTCATGTGTTCATGGAATGCTTACTCCCTATAGCGTTTGGTTTTTTGCCAGCTAATGTTTTAAATCTCATTATAAAGATGTCATTTTTTCAGAGATTTATGTTCTATGACATTGAAAGAGGACGACCTTCGGAAGATGGAATAAAACATTCCAATCATTTTCCACAAGATGGAGAGAATATTTCCCCCTCATTCTTTAATCCATGTTCATGTTCCATATGAGGCAAGACTTGGTGGACCGGTGCAATATAGGTGGATATATTCGTTTGAAATGTGACAATATCATGTCTTAGTCTTGAATTTTATCGGCATATTTTATAATCTTAACATACCACTTTCATAATTGTAGGTTCATGGGATATGCTAAATGTTTAGTTAAGAATAAAGATAGGGTTGAAGGATATATTTGCGCATCATATTTACATAGAGAGACAACTCATTTTTGTTCCCATTATTTCAAGAACTTTATGTTAACACCACAAAACAATAGAAATGAAGCAGAGACTGAAATTCAAAGGCTTCTGAAAATATTATCAGTGTTTGACCAACCGGGTCATCATTTTGGGAGGAAATCAACTCATTGGTTAAGTAATGAAGAATTGACCTCCACTTATCTTCATGCATTGATCAATTGCAATGGAGTTCAACCTTACCTTGAGTAAGCCTCCAAAATAAATTGTTTTTTCCCAATACTTCATTTTATTTATTAAATTATCTTTGACTTACTATCGTCATACCTATGGACAACTCCTTCTTACATACCTATAAACTTTCTAAATCAAATGCTTCGACATATATACATGCAAATTTCCTATTGTGATTCAGGGATCGAGTATGACTTATGAAATTCTTCAACATACATTTCTTCATGAATTCTTTAATAATTAAATTATTGAATAGGTTCATATATTTTTTGGTTGTAGGTTCATAACGATCATTTAAGCGTTAGAAACCAACATCTTATAACTTGGTCCTATAAGGTGTGTAAAGGAATGACACACCTTCTTTGTTAATAGATACAAATTACATACTCATGCATGAAGTCAAGGCAAAAAGACGACAAATGATGGGATTCATATGTTAGATGGCTTATAAAAGGAGGTGAAGATGATTTCTATGGTGTAATTAAACATATCTATGAGGTCGAGTACAATTACTCAACCATTGAAAAGAACATTGTATTATTTTATTGTGATTTGTTTGAACATCAAGAAAGGTATATGAATGGATTCAAAATATGACATTGTGCATATTCAAATGGATAAAAGACATGTCTTGTTTGATCCTTTTATAATTACACATAATGTAAAACAAGTATATAATGTACCATATCTTGCACCACGCACAGACAAACGAGGTTGGTGTGTGGCAATAAAGACCAAGTCGAGAGGTCGTATAGATTCCAATGATATAGAAGCCAAAGTGGCCTACCAGGTGAAGGAAATGTCATATGTTAAGGACATCATTGAAGTTAAAGAAGTTATTTGAATGAAAGATATAGAAGTTGGTCTTGAAGAAGTGGACCTTAACAATGTTTCATCATTTTAAAGGCATAGTAATGAAGAAACTAATGAATGGGAAGAATGAAATGGAGAGGGAGAAAGTAAAGTTGAGCATGAAAACGAATTTGACAATTCTAGCGTTGAATAAATGTAAGGCGTGTGGGTGTATTTTGGATTCAATAGTTGCAAAGATTTATGTATTTAGGAGTTGGCACATGTATTAATGTTGGAATAACAAAGCCAAAAAAGAACGAAATCTCCCCAAGAATCTCTGTTATCTTCCCCTAGAAATCAACAATTATGTAATAATAATGTTCTTCAAGATTTTTATGACTCATATGCCCAATATGCCTTAAAACCTTGTCCTAATCTTGAAAAAGATTTGTAACATGATAACCCTTCATATAGTGAAACTAGGCAAAAAGACTCGTCGTCTAAAAACTCAAAGAAAGACCCTAGTTATGATGATTAACTAATATCCTGATGGTCACCGTAGTAGGATTATAGACCAAAACTAAATCAATATAGGACTTTCCCAATGATGAAGTCATTTCTTCTCCGAGAATGGAAACTATAAGTTTGTTCATGGACTTTGGTTCATGTAGGATGATGAAGACTTTGAGTTCTTGACCTGGTTTGACACCAGATTGATGGAAACCCTCTAATTCATTCTAACACTTTTAACGAGTAATCAGTTTTAATAGTTTTATTTATAAGAAAAAAGTGAAGGGTGAAGTAACTTTTAATGTATTGCCTCGTAATGAAAATAAGATAGGTGACCATTCCAATCATGTATGTTGTTCATGTATGGTACTGTTGTGCTTCAAATCACACTGAATTATGGTACTATGAAAAAGACATTTGTTTAATACAATTTGTCAAGCTCTTACATGACCAACTAATTCATTTATTATCTTGCGTACATGGCATCAGGTGGTTGAGACCCTCCTCCTCCACCTTCATATGTGGTGGTACTAGTGGATGTGTTCCACCTCTATTGGATGTTGTTGTCTTAACACCCACACCACCCCTAGTTCTCGTTGATCGATGGACATCACTCTCCCTCCATGTTAGTTTTAACCCATCAACTTCCACTGTTGTTACACCCTCACCTGCTATGGAGGATGTTGGTAGACATTCAAGTTCAACAATGAATGATATTTAAGAGTGTTCCAGCAGTCGTCCAATAATTACATCCGTTGGAGGAAGGTAACAAAATATATTATAAATTCATGTATAGAAACAATTTAATGTTGCTAGATGGATATATTGTATTCCAATGTTTGAGTTATATTTTGGTTTAGATTTTATCCCTCAAAAACTATATCGAAAGTCATCACAACCACCATCAAGCAACAATATAATGAGTCATGGCTAACATAGAAACAAATCTCTAAGAAAGAAAGGTATCTTATATATTGGAATTTCTCTAATTTTGATATGAAACACAAATAAAAAATAATCAAGATTTTGACACGTGACATTTGACACATAACATACCAAAATTTTAACACTTAGACTTCTAAACGACTTTAATGTTAATTAACATAATAAAAAAAATGAGTGTTTTTTATAAAAAATAACAACTCAATTGTTTTTTTAAAATAAGAATCGAATTGAGTAAAAAAAATTATAAGATTTAAATATAAGAACGTATTACTAAGACTCTTAGTATTGACGATGAAAAAGTATGAAAAGAAGAAAAACTTAAAAAAAATAAAAATATAATATATTATGAACATGATAGCAAAAATTATTATATATTTCAAACTTTTTTCCACGTTAGAAGAAAATTGTACGAAAATTAATTTGATAATCAATTATAAACAAAAACATTATCAATTATTATTATTATTTAATTCGTAGTGATTATTTTTAAATAATAATAACATAATGTTAAAATAAATTAAATTAATATAAACTTTATTATTTTATTGTTTGATTTAGTTTAGTATATTTGTATTTATTGAAATTTATAAGTTTTTTTTTAAATTTTAAATTTACTTTAATTATAATTTATTTTTCAAAAAATATTTTTTATTAAATTCTTTGAAAAAATATTTTATAAAAATATTAATATAAAAAATTATATTATTACAATGATGATTTCAAACAACTTTAAGTTCAATTTTAAAAATTAATATGTAGAATATTTGGTATAATAATTTTTAATTAAATTAATTAATGATTGCATTTAAATTTTATAGTATGATTATATTAAAATAACATGGATTTTTAGATGTTCATATGTTGTTATTACTAATCAATATCACGACCTTTAATAAATGTAAACTTGATTTTCATAATAACACTTTAATCAGTGTGATTGTTAAAAAATTCTTTTGAGAATAAAATCTTAATAAGATTATAAGTATTGATTAATAATCACAAGAGTGATCATATACCTAGAAGACTAACATGCCATATCATACTACCTTCATATGAAAGACTAACTAAATCTCATTTTATATTTTTTAACGAGTCTCCAAAGAGTATACTTTTAAGTAGAACTTTGAATGGAATGATTTGATTTGGAATGGTTTATAAGAAGTTATATTTTAAAATTATAACATTATTGAATATTTGCATCAATAGAATAAAGAAACACTAAAACCATACTTTTTTATTTATTTTTATTTTAATAAATTGTTTTTTAAATTTTAAATATGTAATATAAAATAAAACCGAACCCACACAATAAAAATAAAAATATACAAGTTGAGTGTGTTTTTACTCATTAAACATTAACGTAAAATTGGAATTCTTTTCTGTACGAATATTTAATTAATTTTAGTCTTTAAATTTTAAAATTGAATTAATATAATTATTTTAAAAAAATTATGTGTCAAACAAATTAATTTTTAAAGTTTAAAATATATAGATGGTTTAAACCTCTTTTTCGTCTCTAAGTTATATGCGGATGTTCAGAAGTTATATGCGGATGTTCAGTTTAGTCCCCGTTTTTAAAAATGTAAATATTTGGTCCCTAAGTTATAAAAAATGTATTAAATGAGTCCTTTTTTTAACTTGAAATATTCTTTTTGGTTGTTTCTTAATAACTGTTACATCTTTATATTGCTCTGATTTGTTTCTTAATAATAATAGCACTTTAGATTGCTCTTTCTAGTTTGACCATGAACATAAAAAAAGGACTCATTTAATACATTTTTTTATAACTTAATAATCAAAGGTTTACATTTTTTAAAGCGGAGACTAAACTGAACATTCACTCATAACTTAGGGAAAAAAAAGGTTTAAAGCTATATATATATATATATTTACAAGATAAAATGCAATGAATCCAAAGTTTAAAAATGAAAATAAAAAGGAACTATTTATCAGACCGACTGTCATATTATTTCGTTTCGTTTGGATAAGATCATAATTAATAATGATTAAAATCCTCTAAGATATTAATGCATTTTAATTAAACTCGTACAATTCTTACTCCAACCTTACCGTATCAAACACGCATTCTGCAAATTTGTCTAATCCAATTTCAGACAAATTAACATTTATTCAAAATTAAGTACTGTATTTATCTTCTTCATCATGATAAAACGTTTAATTTTATGACATATCATTAATTTATTTTAGACTTAAATCCTTAATTGGTCCCATGTTAGAAGAAAATTTTCAGTTTAGTACCCACTTTTAAAAGTGTATACATTAAGTTTCCATGTTTTGCACTTTGTATCAATTTAGTGAATTAATGACGCTTCAAACAAGTTTGTAACAACAATTGAAAGGTGTCCAAAAGTTCAAACAATTAATAAACATGCTGCAACTCAAAATGACTTGTCCACTTGCAATTTTTAAGCCAAATTGATGGTTCAAAGGGACTAAATTGACACAAATTATAAAACATGTGGACCGAATGTATACACTTTTAAAAGCGGGTACTAAATTGAAAATTTCCTCTAAACATGGAGACCAATTAAGGATTTAAGCCTTTATTTTATATAGAAGTTAACTTAATACAATTTAAATCATTTTTGTTTTCAATTTTTCAATATATGTAACTCGAAATAAGATCAATTATCTGAATAAACACAACAATAAACTTTAAAAATTTACTAAATTACTATGAATAAAAATAAGTAAACAATACACCTTGCAAGATGGTTTTATAGAAAGTGAAGGAAGGTTAGAATATCGTTGAGATGACACATAGAAAATGAGAGAATGAGAGTAATTTGTTGGAAAAAGTTTCTTTAACAATTCTTTTTTGACAACGCATACGTGATAGTTTGTTATTAGTCTGTTTCAAATATTTTTTTAAAATAAATTCAAACAGACCAATAAAATAGTGACACATATCCTATTATAAAAAAAATTGTTAAAAAAGAGTTGTTAAAATATTATTATCCTAATTTGTTTGATATATAGTTTAGGGTTTGAAAAGTAGGAATTTGAGAAATAGTTTTGGAAAAGCTAAAGCTCTTAGTCTATGAAGAAATGTGGAATTAGGAGGTAATGAGAATCCAAAAATGAGAGGTGACTTAGGTTAATTTGGTTGCAAAAAGACCCAAAGTCAAATGAGAAGATTAATTGCACACAGCTAGCTATGCCAAATATGGTAAGCCATGTTAGAAGTGGTAGGGTCCCAAATTCCATATATGGAAAAAGAACATGCTTTTCTTTTATCACATTAAAATCCAACTAACTTTCTTAAATGTTATGCATAATATTTTTTATGCTTATCCCTTCTTTTAATTATCTTTCTCTTCTTTTTCTATTACAAAAAAGAAACTCATCATATTTTTTATATATATACACTCACATCTCCATATATAGCAATTTGTATGTCTCATCATTCCGTTTCCTTCTCTGCTTCATTTTTAAAACATCAAAAATAGGTTATTTCGCCTGTCATACCAATTACTTCGTCAACTTTTTTTTATCAAAAATATGTTCTTTTTTTTTAAATATTACATTAAAAAAAAAATTCTTTTTATATTTTTATTAAAAGAATAGATGGGTGCAACACAAAAAAAAAAATCATAACTTTTAAAATGATTCCAAATTCAATGTAAATCTAACATCCAAGAATACAACATTAATGCATACCGTTAAGCCTAATTCAAATGATCGCTTAATGCCTACAAAACCATTGATCAAATTTACCGAAAAAAGTTCTTCACTTATAAATTTGCCGAGAAATTGATCAAATATCACATAATAACTTGTATAACTCAATATTAGCATTGCATACCCTATTGACCAAAACTATCTCATACCATTCCTCCATTTTTCAAGTTAATTAAATTTATTTTTAAGCATTATAAATTAATCTCAACCTAAATAATTCACACCGAAACATGATATATAATTGGTTCCGTTAGATTTTTCAAATCAAAACTTAAGTTAATATAATCATAATACAATCAAATATGGTTTATTAATGTTCATACTCAGTAAAAGTTATAAACAAAATAAATACATCTTTCGTCAATCAACTATTACTACAAGAAAATTGTTAATTATTGGCAAATACAATATGTTAATAATAGCAAAAAAATTATCAATAATTATGTTTACGGAAAGATTAACGATGATAAAAAATTTGTCGATAAAATGATCATCAAATAAATTTTACTATCAGATTTTGATCATTGATCAAATTCGTAGATAAATATCATGATTTAATCTTCTTCCTCTTTCTCATCTTATTTTCTTTTTATTTTTCCTCTTCTTCTTTCTCCTTCTCCTCACCTCCTCCTTTCTCTTCTCTTTCTCCTTCTTCACCTTCTCCTCTAACTCTAGTCACCACCTTACACCTATTGACTTTGACTTCTCCTCCTTCTCTTCATTCGTTTCTTCGTATTTTTTCTCTTCTTACTCCTCTCTATTTAATTAAAAAAATACTTAATTAGACTTAGCAAGAAATTTGTTACTCATTTTAATGATACAAAAATTTACCGATAAAAGAAATTATAAATTATTGACAAAAATTGTAGAATGCATTACTAACAAAACAAAAATATATGTCAGTATACAAATGATAATTTATTAACAAATTTTACCAACAAGTTTTACTAGCCATGAGATAGTTTTATACGCAAAAATTTTGTCAATAATTATAAAAATTCTTATAATGCATACAACTTCAACAATTCAACCTTTAAAAAAGTATGATAATATCAAATTTCAATTAAGACAAACATTCAATATAGTTTGATGCAATGTGTTTTCAACTCAATCTGAAAGAGTTTTATTAACAATATATATAAATGTATTATCAACCAACAAAACAACAACAAATAATCTTCAATCATGCAATGTTTCAACATAAAATAAATTTATTGTAACCAAGTTACAACCATGCATTCAAATCTTTTACATTAAGGTTCTATCAAATGTTTAACTAACTTTTTTACCCAACAATAAGTTATTTCCAGCTAAACTTTCAATAAGTTTTGTTTAAGGGAGCTGAAATATGCCACACAAAACCTTAAACATCAAACGAAAATATCACTATGACATTAAACTTGTGGAGATTCATCGTTGCCTGTCAAACTCCACTTGCAATATATCTTCCTTAAGCATGCAACCTTTCACATACAAATAACTCTAAGAAAATTAAGTAAAGAAAAAATTACCCTAAATAATTATTTCATGAATATCTACCCTCTTCCCTAACTTTACTATGATAGATTTAGATCTTGAAAAAATAAATGGTCAACTCACAATATTAAATAGAAGGAAGAGGAAATAGATTTTAGAAGAATTATAACTTTTCCTAAAGTT
The DNA here is from genome assembly GCF_000741045.1 of Vigna radiata var. radiata. Lineage (NCBI taxonomy): Eukaryota > Viridiplantae > Streptophyta > Magnoliopsida > Fabales > Fabaceae > Vigna > Vigna radiata. The sequence goes on from NW_014542194.1 coordinate 382,169, forward strand.
ATAAATTGATAAGATTTTTAGTTAAACTAATAAATATTCATATTTTGTCATATTAACAGCATTTGTAATCTCAAATACAGTTTTCTGAAGTCTTATATGTCATGGTTTACTTTCATTCCTTTATGACTTGTCAAGTTAACGACAACACCAATTTATCCCACCAAATTAGTAACAATTAGTAGGTCCATTTCGTATCATCTTAATTAAGTATCATCTTAATTAAGTGTAAATTTTAACCGTTAATATAACATTTTATTAGTAACAAATCAACTAATTTAAAATTAAATATTTTTTTAATATATTAGTGACAAACTATTATTTTATATATTGTAGATATTTAATTAAGAAAATGCATCAAATAATAAAAATAATGAAGAATAATAAAATTAATATTAATGTTATTGAGCATGTTTTTTTTTTTTTTAAATTTTACTATTGAACAATGTTATTTTTTATTATGAACAATAATGAACATGTTTATAGTTTATTTTATATAAAAATATTTAATTTTAGTTTCAAATTTTTTAATGTGTATTTTATTATTTAAGGATTTTTATAATAACCAAATAATTTTAATAATGTAAAAAAGATTAAAATGATTTATAGTTCCGATAATTTTGAAAACTCTAGTAAATGAAGGCAATTTTGGAATTCCAGTAAATAATGATGGTTTTAAAAAATTCCACTAAATATAAGGAAAAATACTAACAAGTAGTGACAGTTTTGAAAAATTTACACAAATAACAATAGTTAACAAAAAAATTGTGAATAATTATTTATTAACGATGTTTTTTCCGACAACCTTTGTAATCGGAAGAAATGTATTTATCAAAAATTAAAATTATCCATAATGTAAAAAATAACTCTTGGTAAAATTCAACATTTTTGTAATATGATAACTATTTATACACATTAAATCTTGTATTGTATATTTGTAATAAATAGTTTTTTAAATGATGCAAAATTTCATATACTTGATTTATTTTGTCACAAATTTCAATCCAATGGTTAGATAGGCAAAACTTACTTGACGAAGAAAATGGTGAAATGTAAAGCTTATGGAGACTTAAATCTAAATTTTCTCATACAATTAAATTCCTAAGGTCTATATAATCTTTTACATATTTACAACATTTTTAAAAAATATTAATTACAACCCCGTGAATAAATTATATTTTTTTCTCTTGTAATTTTCCTTTTCTATTCAGATTATGGAGCTCAAAATTATGAAGGGATATACTTTATTATATCCATTCTTATATGATGTATCTTTTGAGTACTTAATTATGTACACATTTTTTTTAGCATATTACATTAGAATTGTAATTCATAATTGCATCTCAAACTCTAACTTTGTTAGAAATGGAAGTGGTTTTGAGTCATAGTTATTTTTTGAATAAAGTTGTTGACTGATTAGTATATACTATAATTTCAAGCTGAATTTTAGTTAGTGAATAAAATTACATTAACTTCAAACAAAAACTTTAATTGCAATTTACCACTTAATTTTTATCATTTTTTAAAATTTCCCTCAATTTAATAAAAACTAATATAATTTTGTTTCGTTACCAAGTTTTTTTTTTCAAAATAGCCCCATTATGACATATATATTACAACATTTTAGGTCATTGTTAAATTTTTTGAATTAATATAATATGCAAAAATCATAAATATGTTGGAGATGACATCTTCAGAGAGATCTTTTGAACAGTGTTGTTGGCGTAAGCATGGGTTCATTTATGGTCAACTATGGGTGGCATGGCTCAGAATGCACAGATAAAGAAAACTGGTACAGTGAGAAATAAAAGGAAGAAAAGAAACGTGTCGATACCTGATTGGTCGGACTGTACAGTACCAGGTGACGGTAAAGGGATTGATGGAAAACCCTGCACATGGAGGACACGTGTCGAATGAGAGATAGATGCATTGGATTTTCCCGGGTGACCTGCTTCGGACGCGTGCCAAAAAAACGAATCTAAAAAATACTGTGGATTGATTTTGGCACCAAAAACTGGGTAGATTCAACTCACAATGTCCAATCATAATTCACTTCTTTTTTTCTTAATTTCTTTTTTATAAATAAATAAACAACACTTATGCATAAATAACATATATATATATATATATATATATATATATATATATATATATAAACGATATTAGTAAAATAAAAAAATTCATTTTTCTTAAATGTTTGTATTTCTTTCTCCTTTTATATATAGATTAAACATAATTTATTATTATGGTGACTACCAATAATTTTTCATATATAAGATGCTTACATTTGAAATTGCATGATGCGAAAACTAATCAGATACCATATACCCTAACCTTGGTATTCAAGATTATTCTATTATAGACAATTAGGTTCAATTTTATTAATAAATTAATAAATGTGATCATTTAGACTAAACACCCATAAGAAGAATTAATTCAAATTGATATTTTCTACTATTAGAATTTGACACATAAGTTTATGATTATATTATTAACCCCATTTATGTTTGTTAAAAAGGAAGGTTCAAATGTTAAGTTATACTTTTTACATAAACTAAAATTTTAATTATTTAGTTATTTATTTTCAAAACTTACTATATTTTTAATTTTTTAATTTTAATTTTTTCTTTGTTTTCTTCTCTCTAAGTTTATTAGAGTGGTTATGATTTTTTTTTATCAAATTGCATAATCTAGTGGGTAATTTCATCTAAACCATCTTATATGATCATAATTTACTTGAAGATAAGTTTTTCATTTATTTTAAATATTTTTTATAGTAAGTTTTTTTATCTATTTTAAGTAATTTTTTACTATTTTTTTCTTTTGGTTCTATTTTTTAATATGAAAGGATCTCACATGTTTATGTGAAATTGCTCTAGTTATTTTTTATATTATTGAATAGGTGATATAGTTTATGATTTCTAAAAATTTGATAGTTCTTTTTTCTCTTAGATTTAATTTAGTGTTAATTAGAAGACAGTGTTTAAGGATCAATACAAACAAAACTTAATTTTGTCCAACAAAACATATGCAAAAACAAAACAGAAAAAAAAAACATAATAAAAGAATATATCAAAAAATAATATTGTATATAAGATAATTTTAATTTTATTCTTATCGATTATATATTTTTGTGTATATATATTACTCTTTATTAAAGGATATATATATATATATATATATATATATATATATATATATATATATATATATATATATAAAGATGATATAAGAGGATAAGGATAAAAACAAAATTGTCTTATATACCATACTATTTTTTTAGTTTTGCTTTGGTATGGGTCAAACTGGGACTTGCTTTTATGAAGGAAGTAAAGTTATTGCTACTTAACAAGTTGTGTAAGAAATTATTGTGTTATAGGAAGTTGCTAGATGAAATCTATATTAAAATGAGTAAATTGTTCAATACATCATGATTGAAGTTAGTATTTCTGTTTGAACTTAATATTAATATTTCTAAATATAATTTATCATTTTATATTTTACGTTAAAAAAATGTATAACCTAATTTCTAGGTTTGATATCAGATAATGATTGTGATTGTATGATTAATTAAGTAGTTAATTCATTTTTTTAGTTTATATTTATGTTGTGATTGTTTGTGACCTTGCGCATTTTACCTTAAGAGCATATACTACTATAAGAGTTTAAGGAAACTTAATTACTTTATTTTGTTTTAATTATATGTATTTAGATTAGGTATAGGGTGCACGTGTATATAAAAAAATTATATATGTATGTGTTAATAACTTGAATTTATAGATTTTTAAGGTATAACAATTCACCTAACAAAATTTTATTTTAAATTTAATAAAAGAAATTGATGGATTTTCTTATAAAATATTTCAGATTTTGAGTCCTCCAAAAAGTCCCACACTAAGATCAAGAATAGTCTACAAACTTTTTTTTTTTCTCAGAATCCATCAATATTCATATTCAAGTTAATTATATGCAGTAAATTTAAAGCCATAACACTTATTTTTTTTATTAATTTAAATTTATCACAATCTGTAAAAACAACAAGTAAATCATTATAAGTCATATATACTAAAATGAATAATTTTCAACAATTTTAATTCCAATACACAAAAAGTGTTTGAAAAATACTGAAAAAAAAAATCTTATACCACTTTAATAAATATGTATTGTGATACAAATCCTTTAACATTATCATCAACAAAAGAATTATTATAACAGACTCTTAAAACAAAATATTATAAAACTCAATATCTTGTATAACAATACTATTACATACTAGTTAAATAATACATCATCAATTCATATTTCTTATCTTATTCTTGCATTACTCATTTTATACTACTTTTATTTCCTTCTTCCTCTCTCTTATTTTTTAGTATAAACTAGTGTAAAAATATGAATTTTGTTTTAATTATATATATGCCCTAAAACATGGAAGTTTCTGTGTTTGCTTAGATAGCAGTTCCACCACTGGTAGGGTATGACTAGGGACTATAGTTCCCTATAGAATAGCATCTACCCCCCACTATGACCTAACAAACCACCACAAAGGTCACTTCCCTTAGGTCCACATCCCATACCAATCTTTCAAAATATACTTAGCCAAATCCAATCATACACCTTCATAATCTTCAAACCAAATAATTACACCACGTGGGGACTCTTGCCATTGCTTTTAACCCTAATTATACATACATATATGGAAGGCTGGGATTGAATTAATCATACTACTATACAAGATTCTTAAAATTTACAAGAAAATAATTAGACTATTAAATTATAATTTTTATATATAGGGATAAAATTATTCATGTTTTAATATATCTTACAAATTTTAATTTATGTAAAACAATATGTTTGAGAAAAGTTCAATACATCCTAATTGACTTTGATTAAATAAAATGAGTTAAACAATTAGATCTTGATAGATGTGACGATAAACATAATGTCTCATCTTTATCGACAACAAATGTAAAATATCTTATTTATCTTCATTTGATGAGCTTGAGTTAAACATTTCATACTACAATTTGAATATTGTAAATGTTTATTTTATGTTGTAAAAAATGTTTACTTTAATTGATCTTATGGGATAATCTTATAAAGAATTGTTTAAAGATCTTTTAATGAAGAATATTTTAATATTGCATCACACTTATAATCCTTATACAAAGATTGAATGTCAACTCTACATAGATCATCAATCTTGTATGATCTTGTATTTTACTCCAATTTAGACAAAAGTTCTCTAACCTTGACTTGATAAATTATGTCAAGCATCACATTGTTACTTGAAAAAAAAATGTATAATGCATTTTTATACATGAAGATGGACATACACAACATGACGAAAAAAGACCTATATCACACAATGGTTAGTTAAAAAGATTCTTTTGAAGAAGAGTATACACGTCAACAATAAAAAGACAAACTTCTTATATGTATATATAGTTAAAACACCAAGCTTGCAAACTCAACACTTTGATAGTACATTTCGTGTTTTTTAGCTATACAAAAGAATGAGCCTAATCTTGTATATGTTGTAAGACACAACATATCTTATAGTGAACAAAACTTGTGATCTTTTATATAATTTTCTTTGTAAATAATTGTTTTAGATAAAAGTGACTACATTCTAGACAATACACAATTTTAGCTAAAAATGACCATGTTCTAAACAATTTGATATAAGCTTACTTTGTAGAAAGTAATAATGATGTGAAAGTTAATTCTTTTTTTCTATCCGAAAATTATTAAATAACAATCAATTTTAAAAATAAAAAATAATTAAATAGCTTTTTGGCTTCCTTATGAAATTTGCAACATTGGTTTCAGTGTAAGCTATATGGATTTCAAGTTATGATCATAGAGTTTTGAATCTCCATTTCTTTTTCTTATTGTCCTCTTATGAACTTCCATGTGTAGCATTTTTGGGATAGGGTGAAGTTGGCATTCAGAAACGGAGTAATATGATAAGGTCAGACTGGAATTTAAGAAAATTATGAAAATTTAATTTCAGCTTTTCGACTAATTCTTTTCTTTTTTCTAATAATTGAACTGAATTAACCATTTTGCTAACATATTTTAAATCCCATTTATAGTTCATATACGTTATGTGAAACGTTTATCTTTTCATGGGAATAGTTAGGCATGGCTCAAAAAATTTATGACAAATAAGGAAAATTGTTTTTATATTTATAAAATATGGAAAATTCACGTACAATATATTAAATTCCTGGACCACCATTTATTAATTAAAAGAGCTTACATAATCTACAAAAAGAGAAGATAATGATTTGCAGATACATAGTACAACCATTTATGAGGATTTATTATATTTACAATTCACAATGGTTCAGTACAAGTATATTAAATCTCTACTTTTGAATTAAAAAGAAAATATTGTTTTAAAATTTGATTGTCAAATTCAGGAAGTTATGAAAAAAAATGTGATGTGTACTCCTTTCCTTAATACATCGTTTTCTAATGGTTGAATATTAATATAAGATTTTTTTTTGTCGATTATACTCTGTTTTTTACCATCGAAAAGAATAAAAGTTTCCCTTACTATTTATTCTAAATAGTTTCTTAGAGAAAAAAAACTTATTTATAAATTAGTCTCGGGGTATAAAATTTGTTGTGCTTTAACTATATTTTTCCAATATCTTTGAGTAATTCTTCCTCTGTTATGACTTGTTTTTTTTTTTTTTATATATATATTTGTTTTAAAATTTTAATATAACAATAGCCTTTTTCTTATCAATACGTTAGTATCAAGCCAAATTGTAATTAATTTATACTTTTTCATGAAAGTGGGAATGAAAAACTAATTTATTGTGGAGTACATCAAAAGATGTAAACGGAACCTTTTTTTACATGGGATGAATTGCTATTAGTCACTATTTTTATTAAGATGGAATAATTGATTGGATTTTAAATATAGACAGTTAAAAAGTAAAATAAATAGTTGGTGAATTTATTACACGTGTAGTGAGCGAATTTGTGTACATTGATATAAATACATGCTTAGCAAAGAAGGAGAAATTCATTTTACTCAAAAGACAGCACATGATTGGTGTTGGTGGGGGAAGAGGAGTTTCATCTTCTGCCATAACTTGGTTACACCGACAACAGAGGAGATGAAGATAATTGTGTTAAAATCTTTCCTCATTGGAGAGTCCTAAGCATTCATATCTTTATGAGTTATTTTTAAAAGTTTGGTTAAATATAATTTTAGTTCTTAAACTATTACTTTATTTTTATTTAAAAAGTCACGAATTTATGAATTTAGTTATTCGTCATCAATACGGTTAGTTTTTTTTTTTAATTAATGTGTGTGATTTTTTTAATTTGTTTAAGACATGTGTACGACAAGATAAATCGATGACAAATAGTGTGTCATGTTCCTAGTCCAATAAGGTTGATAGGTACATGTATTATTTTTCCAGATCGACAAGATATCTGAATAGTCTTATAAGGTATTAGGATAGTCCGATAAGGTGCACGGAGAACTCATAGCTCGGTTGAAAGTTAGAGAGTTCAATAAGGTGTTATCTAAGCTATCTGAACTACCAATCGAGCTATCTAAGTTCTCCATGCACTTTACCGAATTATTTGAAATTTTCATGTATCTTATCGGACTATCCGAACCTTCCACCAAATTATCCATACACCTTATTGAACATCTGTACTTTCCACTAAGCTATCTAAATGTCTTGCCAACCTAAGGATAGAGTACACATGTAATATCGACCTTAGAAAACAACACACATGTCTTAAATGGTAAAAACATCATTTGTCACATTAAAAAAGAACTAACCACGTTGATCATGAATAGAACAAAATAAAAAAAAAAAAACAAAATCACATAATAATTTAAAAACAAAAACATTTAATGTTTTAAAAATTTATAATATAATTAGACATGTTATTAGCATCTTTTGGTATTGCTTGGTAGTGTATAAATTGGAGCAATATTAATGTTCTTTTACATTTCTTCTAGCTCATGACCTGTTATAAACTTTTACCTGTGCCGACAAATTTGAAAAGGACATGATATATGCTCCAACATATTTAAACTCGCTTTTAGTTTCAAATATAGGTTATGCCAATTTTTTCATGTTTTCAGAAGAATGTTTAGTTTGGTCAGACAAGAACATCAATATAAATATAAAAGTATTTTTTTTATTACTTGTTCAAAGTTTTGTATAGCCTAATTGGTTGTATGCACAAAATTGTATTATATGCCAAAATTGGATTATACGAGAGGCTTCACCTTACTACACCCATGTTTTATGGGCCTACGATAATTAAAATAAATGGTTTGATTTAGTTAAATTGAAATCTCGTAAGGTTTAGTTGTAAAATATTTCACTTTGCACTGATTCTTTTGCACACCCCTAATGGTTAAAAGCCTATAAAGGGAAATTTATTCCCAAGGAATAGTGCTGTCAAATAACGTAACGCTAATAAAGCATTGTTACAACTTAATGTTGAAAGTCCCATACTAAATATAAGGCAAAATCATAATATATTATAAGTGAGGTACAATCTTATCTTACAAATCGGTTTTGTGGGGATTAGTTAGACTTAAATCCACTTTTTAATATGGTATTGAAGTCATGATTAGAACCTATTCTAGCGATATTTTTTATTTCTTGGACATTTCTATTTCATTCGTTGTCGGACTATTATCAGATCATTCATTTTTACTATCATGCATGAGAGGTTTATACCTCGATGTAAAGTGAGTGTGTTGAATGACACATTATTTTGCATCTACCACACATAAGCTTTTATCCAATGTGAGAAGTCATTCTTGTAACTTGAGTTTTGCCAACATGCATTAACAAGTTTTCATGCATCCTTTCTCCAGCCTACTACAAATGCATAAGTGCTGGGTGCTCTGTAAATAAGCACATGAAATGTGATTCACGCAACCTACAAAATGTGATCAGTACATAAGAGGGGAAGACATATGAGGAATGTGCAGAAAATGATATATGACTGAAGATTTCACTGCTTGAGATGCATGTAAAACGGAGCTTATTGATTATTATTTCACCAAATAGTGCTCGATTTTCTTTTCTATCTAAGAATTACTTTTCAACTTTGCTTAGTAAACCCAGCACTAAATCAATTGAAAGGTTCAACTAAACTGATGCTCCGCTTAATTGAATCTGCCTTAACTTAAAAGCCAATAGAACCATTGTATGAATACAATCTAATTTAAGTTTGAACAATATATTACATGAATACAAAAATGATAGTTCCCCAATAGACAGTAGTTTTTCTACAGACAGTATTCATATTCACTGGTGTATTTTGTCGAATACCTCACATACATGATAGAAACCAGCTTGCCAAAAAATTGGCAATTCTGAAACATTTTCCAACTTCCATGGCCTATTAACTAAACACTCTAATAAAAAACAATGATTATACTTAACTTCTATCAGCATAGTTTAACATATTAAATAATACGTTTTTCAAGGCTTTTAGATGGATGGCGAAGCTTACACAATGCTATGTGATTTATTCTCCAAACAAGAGAATGACAATATAAAAGTTCTAATAGCACTGATTCTTAATTAAAGCATATTTTTCTTCTGAGAAATAAGGACAGTAACATAAGCAAAGCTTAAAAGTAGTGTATCAAAATCAGGTTCATCTCATCACCCACAAACTTCGATATGGAAAGGATTAGAGAGTGGCCAACAAGAAATAGATAAAGAACAGAGTTCTAAATTCTAAAGCATTTGGTTATGCTATCATGTTGAAATGGATGAGGAGGAAAACAAAGAGATAAGAAGAAAAAAGCAGAGACAGAAAAGTGATAAATATTTTTAATATCAATGCAAGTAAATATGGGTGTTTTTACCATGTTACTTCAGTTTCATGGGTTAAAATTTGATTATTGTTGCACTTTTTATTATTTTATATTTTTGTGCTTTATTAAATTTAGACTTAATACCGCTTTCGGTCCCTTGTTTGGGGGGTTATGTTCAATTTGGTTCTATCTTTTTTTTTTTAACAAATGATCCCACTATTTGAAAAAACTGTTTAATTGAGCCCTTTTTGCTAACGGCGTCAAAAATTTAACAGTGTTGGTGTCCTTTGGATAAACATTATACCAACGTGGCAGTGTGAGATTTATTGACGTGTAAATTAGAAAATGAGAAAAAGAAATTTGAACACGTGGCAAGATGCAGCAAAGAAGCTGTTTTCACCTGGTGAGGAGAGAAACCAGCGTTCTTCGAAAGAAGACTGGTAAGAAACCATGAAGAAAAGAAGAACAAGAAGGAAGCCAACACCTCAAGGAGTTTCACCTTTGGCAAAGGAACCAGTGAAGACAATAAGTCCTATCAAAAACCCTAGAAGTGGACAATTTATCAAACACGTGAAAGGAGAAAAAGCTTAAAACCCTACAAACGGATTGGGGAAAATTTGAACACCCTACTCAGATTTATTTTATGAGGAACGCAACTGACAAAAGAAATTGGGGAAAATGACCCGTTTGATTTTGGGGAAATTGCTGGATTTTCTGCTTCTCCCAGCAGCAAATTTTGGGTTCTGACCCGTTTCTTGATTTTCTCCACCCGGGTCTTGTTGAATTCTTCTTGGGTTGTGAATTCCGTGTTGCTGGAATTGAAAGTTATTTTCTTTTCTCTCCTTCTGGGTTCAACTACCTCACAGGTTTTCAATAAGATTTCCTTGACTTCGGATATGTTTTGTCAGATATTGGATTGAACTAACCTGAACAATTTTTTTGCTCAAAAAGTTTGTATCTTTATTTCCATTTAATAACTGGGTATGGTATTTTGTTTTTGATCTTGGGTTTTGTTTTTTAGACTTTTTAGGTTGCTTTGAGATTTTCCAAGGTTTGAAACCTGAAAATGACGGTTGGTAGTTTAGCACCCAAGACAGAGAAGAAGAGATCAAGTAAGAACAAGGCAGTGGTTAATGAAAATGCACCCTTGTTGCCAAAAAGTCAGGTTCAAGGGATGTGTGGAGGAGAGGAACGATGACAGGCTCACTCAGAAGAATGATGCACAAGAAACGCGTGTTCAGAGTTAGTGCTGAAAAAATAAGGAGAGAAAAACCCTAAATTCCTAAGAAGCTGATCTGTGGAGAGGAAGATGTGTGGAGGAGGAAGAAGGAGACGGCGGTGCCTGCAGGCATAAGAAAAAAAAAACCTAAATTCACGTTTGATGGAAATGGAAGATGAAGCTGATGTGTAATTTTTTTTTTAAATTCAAAATTGACACGTTATGTATGTTTTTGTCTAGGTGGTATCTTCACTGTTAAATTTTTGACGCTGTTTGCAAAAAGGGCTCAATTAGACAGTTTTTTCAAAAGGTGGAATCATTTGTTACAAAAAAGAAAAGGTAGGACCAAATTGAACATAACCCCCCAAATAAGGGACCAAAAGCGGTATTAAACCTTAAATTTAATATATATGACTTTGTTTAAATTTCAAATATTTTTTAATAAATGTAAATATAAAATTATTAGTCGAGCATTACTCACTCCTAGTTGTGAAGTATTCTTCACGATCCTCGTATTCCTCATTAGTTAATAACTTCTAGTTACTTTAGACCAGTTGAGTATTCTTACTATTTCTGGTTCCTCAGTCAACGAGTAGTTGTTAATTAGCCTATACTAGACGAGTATTCGCACCACTCCTGGTATTTTTAGTTAGCGAATAACCTCATATTACCCTAGACTGGATGAGTATTTACACCACTACTGGTATCCCTAGGCTTTGCTAGTATCCACTAATACACCACCTAGTTGAGTTTCACTCATTCTTGGTTGTGTAGTATTCTTCACCACTCTTAGTATCCTTAGTCAGACAATAACCTTTAGTTACTCTAGACTAGTTAAGTATTTGCACCACTCTTAGTACTAGACAATTATGATATCCTCTTAATACGCTGCCTAGATTTCCTTAACTCTCCAGAGTTAAGTTGCAAGTATTTTGATTCTCTCCAAAATTGCAATCAATGATTGTTTATAAGTCGTTTAGACTATTACTCTTCATGAAGAGAGTATAAGTACAATACAATATTGTTAAACACTCGCAGGTGTTTCTTTGCTCACTTTTTTTTATCTCATCTTACAAAAGTAAGCAAATAATACAATAAAGCTCAAGAGTGTTGCTTGACTTTTCTTTCTCGATCTTCTCTCTTCTTATAAAGGTAAGTAGATATTACAACAAAGCTTGAGAGAAATTTTTTTGTGTTTCACTCTATTAGTCTTTCTTCCTTCTTCAAGCAAATGTTTTGATAAAGCATGAGAGTATTCTTCTTTTCTTGAGCTCTTCTCTTTTTCTTTTTCTTTGGTTAAAGAAAATTTTGCTTTAACAGCTTAAAAAGATTTCCTTTCTCAATTGATGATGATATATCTTCATATTTATCTCTTCATCATCATCATCATCATCTTCTTTTTATCTTCTATTTATAGTTGTTTTGACGATGCTTGTCTTGAGACTTAACAATATATATGATCGTTTGACGAAGCTTGTCTTGAGATTTGATCTCTTCTGGCTATTGATGCAGATGTCTGGCATAGAATGGAGTCTTTTTGTTAAAGCAGACGTGATTTTCAGAACCTTATCCTCATTTACCACAACTTTTAATGAACAAATCATTCTTATTGTATCTTCTTCTTTCCAACGTTCAAATTTGATTCTTATAAAATGAGGCAGATGAACGTTTGTAGTAATCGTCCTGCACAAGATAGAACATAAGTTTGTATTGCATGTATGTCCTATTTCCTGTTGGCTTGGTTGTTTTCAAATGCTTTCAGCATTTGTTCAAGATTATATGTTTTCTATTGTTTTCTTTGTAGTTGATATCATTTAGTTTGTAAGAGACTCCTTCTTTGTTAATGATTTACTTGTTGTTTTCATGATTTGTTTAAACGTAGATATTATGTCTCGATTTCCTAAGACAAACATTATGTGAATGTCTCTATTGTTATCGACACCTACTAGTGATCTTATATTATAGGCTTAATAGCTATTTTGGTCCCTATTTTTGTTTGGTTTGTTCATTTTGGCCTCATTTTTGTTTTTGTTCAATTTGGTCCTAAAGGTTGTAAAATCTGTTCAATTTGGTCCTTTTTTGAAACGGCGTCTAAATACTTAACGGCAAACAATACACCTGTGCACTGTAGTGACGATTTGGCACAGGACTGCCTACGTGGATGATCTTCAGCACAGTTACGTGAACTTAATTAAAATTAAATTGAAATTATGGTTTTTTATTGCAAATACCTCTAAATTGAAACAATGTTGAAAAGTGGAGACTTTGAAATTAGGGTTTTCAAATTAGACTTTGAAAAGTGCAGGGTTCCAGAGCTTAACCAATCTTCAACTAATATCATAATTCATCCAACATTCACAAATTTTACAGAGTTATTTCACACAGAACAACATTCAATTATCATTCTAATAGAGTATAAATTTTCCCTTCAAAGCTAAATCATCATCGAATCATAATTTACCACTTTAACTTCATTCTAACACACATACAGATTCATTCTATCCTTGACCGAATCAGAACAGATACCATAATTAATTTGTATAACTTATATATAGATTAACTCAATCACCAACGTCCCGACAATACCACTCACATACCAATTAATATATTGAACGGAAATCATGAGACAATAACACAATATAATTTTTTGCTAGTCTATTAAAACTTTGTCTTTGAAAACTCCTACCACTTAAAGGGAACAAATGGGATTAAACAATGGAAAATTTAGCCTGCATGTAAACATCTACATTTTTTGTCGTTAATGAAACATTATTTCAANAGAAAGTCTATGAGCTAGCNTATGCATGTGANCATCTTCAACCTAAAAGCAACTTTAAACACATGGAAAGTGAAATATTCATAGAAAGAGTTTGGAAGTTGGAAGGGGAAAATGGGTAACCACATCCATTGCACGATACAGAGTACAAACAAAGNAGAAACCATTGACAAACCAAAGACCCACATGAACGAAGCACAATACAGTGTGTGAATAAACAATACCTTTGGATAAAAGATGAAAATCGCTGTTGACAAAGTCACCACTGCACCCAATCGACAAAGGAACAACGACGACGGTGAAAAAACGAAACCTTTCGATTTTTCACTTTGGCGGTGGAACGAAAAACGGCGAAAAACGGCGACACACACGACTTCGTCCAGAGATAACGGTGAACCCAAGCACGATTTTCACAGTGGTAGACTAAGAGCACTTCGGTGAAGAAGCGAGAGTTTCGAAATGAAGAACGAAACAATAGTGAGAGAGTTTCGTAGGGTTGAAATTCGCTTTGTGAAAGGCGCCAACATGTTTCAGCTTTTTTCTTTCCAAAAACGCCCTCCAAATCAAAATTAAAGTTTTTAAAAAAATCAGTTAAAACAACAAATGACACAACGACATGTGTCGTTGTCAAATTGTTGTCAAATTTGTGTTGTTAAAGAAACGTTTTCCAATTGAAAAATGTTAATTTGAGTTTTTCTTTTTGAAGTAAAAGCAACCATAAATAAATATAAAACGGTGAGAATAGATCAGATAAAAAGAAGACATTAACCCTTGCAATGACACTTAAATATAATCTTTGTTCCCATGTAAAGTTCACTTGCAATTCCACTTAGTGGCTACAACGTTCCATTTCCACTACCCTAACTTTATTATTTCCGACAAGAAAACGAAGGAGAAGCTTATCAGTTCCCAGAATACAATAAAACCCTCTGATTGAAAACTATGTGAATGACTATTAATTTCCCTTTCTCCAAAACTTTGGGGAATTTCTATAGACACCAATGTCTGTATATATATTCATTCTCCTCTTGCTTTCCCTCTTCACTCTCAAGTAAAACTCTCTACTCATTTGTGTTGTAACGTGCTTTTCAATGGACTATCGTAGTAATCAAAATATTCTGGTAGTGGGAGAGGAAGACTTTTCATTCTCACTAAGTCTGGCTAGGGAATTTGGCACAGCCAAAAACATGGTTGCTGCCTCTTTGACTCCTAGAGGTACATTTTTAAATATATATCGGAGTTGAAACATTCTTCGTATTTGATGCATGCAACTTTGCAGCATGATATATATATATATATATATATATATATATATATATATATATAATACATTTTGCTTACTGTTTCATTATGTTAACTGCATGCACAAAAATTTTAAGGGGATTTTATGACTATGTGGTATGTTGAGGCATCTCATAACATGAAAGAACTTGAGGAGCTAGGTTGCACCATTTTGACTGAATTTAATCCAAAGACAATGGCCGAACATCCACTTCTGCAACCTCGAAAGTTTCATCGCATTATTTATAATTTTCCTCATGCTGTTTTCCGTCGCCCTGAATGTGAAGCCTCCCAGATTCAGTAAGTTAATCGTGCAAAAATATTCAAGTTATTTTGTTTAGCTGTATATATTCACACTGCATTTTCCTAACTAAGTGCAGGCTTCACAAGAACGTAGTTAGAGGATTTCTGCAAAATGCTAAACTTATGCTTATATCTAATGGTGAAATCCATATTACTCTAAAGAAGAAGCACCTTTTCACTTTGTGGAATATCGAGCATTTGGCAAGTGTTGAGGGTTTGAAACTTGTTGGAGAAGCTGAGTTTGATCTAGCTCTTTATCCTGGTTACAATATCAATTTTCCATCACGTGATCAAAGTTTTGTTATTCGAGAACTCAGAACCTTCAAGTTCTCATTTATTTAGTATTATTGACCTTTGTTTTTTTTTTTTTTTGCTTCCTTATGAAAATTGCAACGTTGGGTTTCGGTTTGAGCTATATGGATTCTAAGTTATGATAATAGGCTTTTGAATCTCCATTTCCTTCTCTTATTGTCCTCTTATGAATTCCAATGTGTAGCTTTCTTGTGATTGGGGGAACTTGTCATTCAGAAACTTAGTATTATGATAAGAAAAATTATGAAAAATTAATTTCAGCTTTTCGACTAATTCCTATTCACTAACTGTTACTTTTTCTAATTATTGAACTGAAAACATTTATTTTAACGTACTTAAAATCCCATTTTTAGTTCATATACTTTATGTGAAACGTTTTTTATTTCATGGCATTATAGTTAGACATGGCTCGAACAATTTATGACAAATAAAGAAAATTGTTTTTATAACTTATTTGTACTTATAAAATGTAAAATACACGTACAAAATTTTAAATTCTTGGGCCTCCATTCATTAATTAAAAGAGCCTACATGATCTTCAAAATTAGAAGATAATGATTTGCATATGCATAGTAGTACAACCATTTATGAGTTTTTATTATGAATTAAAAAAAATGTTTTGAAAATATGATGACTGTCAAATTAAGAAAGTTATTCAAAAAATGTGCTGCCTGTGTACTCCTTTCCTGAATACACCTTTTTCTAACGGTTAAATATTTTTAAGATTTTTTTTTTCGATGATGCTCTTGTTTTAACCATCGAAAAGAATAAGATATTCCTTTACTATTTATTCTTAAATGGTGTTTTAGAGAAAAAAAATATTTATAAATTAGTCTCGTTGTATAAAATTTATTGTGTATCTTTATTTTTCCAAATTTTAAACCGTTTATGTGTTGAGAAATCCATTGTACTTGAGTTATGAGTTCTCCATGCACCTTCATATCCTCTTATATGATGGTGTTGGTTGGGAAGAGGAATTTCATCATCTGCTATAATTTTGTTAAACTCTGATAAAAGACGAGGATGAGGTAATTGTGTTAAAATATTTCCTCATTGGAGAGTGCAAAACATTCATATTTTCATGAGTCATTGGAGAGTGCAAAACATAACCGGTCATCCATACATTCACATACCCTTACTCACTAATGGTAACAAAAAATCATAAACCATATTCACATTACTTATATAAAAAACTAGGTAAGCATTCACATACTTTGGTCAATTATAAGACTTTCTCTACACAATAATAGTTATCACAAAGGCTCTTTCCCTCTTCTACAAATCTCCATCTTTTCCAACTTCTCACGTGCAACCCTCCTTCTTTCTCACAATCCTCTGCTTTTCTCTCTCACTTTCACTCAAGGGTTTTAGGTTTTCAATTATGCATTCTCTCTTTTATTTTCCAGCCCCTCAAATCTTCTCCCTAACAATCTATTTTAATTCCTGTAAACCACCCACTTTCTCTCCCTATTCTAGTGCAACCGCTTTTCAAAAATAGAGATGTAGATTCCATTTCTTCTTTTCCACATACAATTATCATAATTTTTCAATTTATATAATTTAAAATATGTGCCCTTTTTTCGTACACCCTTATTTATAATTTCTGCACCTAAATTAATAAAGGAGAAAAAACCTTCTTGCCCCAAGTAGAAATATAAATAAAGGTTAAATATGTTTTTATTTCCTAAACTATCAAGCTAATTTGGATTTCGTCCCTTTTCGAAAGGTTTGTTTATTTTGGTTCTCTTAGTTTGAAAACTCGTATTTTTAGTCCTTAAGAAGCAAGGACGTTAGTTTTTCTCTGAGGTGACAAACACCAAGCCACGTGTGATTCCACCTTCCCTAATAAGTGTGTGCCACGTTGTTTTTTTTTTTTTTTCTAAAATGAAATTAAGTATTTGCCACGTTTTCCCAAACCCTTCCTTCTTCTCCCCCAATCACTCAAAACTTCTGCTCATCTCTTTCACACCCACTACTGTTCCCTCCCCAAAGCCTATGTTCTTATGAATGGATTTGGGGGAGATGATTTAAGTGGATTTGAGGGTAATTTTGTTGTTGTTTTTTTTAGTAGATTTGTGGGTAATTGAGAGTGGATTTGAGGGTAAAGTTTGTGAGAATTAGTGTAGGATTTGATTGATGTGATAAAATTAAAAAATTTGTTTAATTGGTAGAAATGAAAGATTA